>NC_041360.1:1878303-1928303 GCF_900634415.1 Cottoperca gobio
GAAAAGAGTACTCACACACACAGAGAGTTTCAAACTCTGGCCCACTAATGAAGGGAGCTAGCTTTGTTTAGAATGTGACCAGATAAGGTATGCGTGAGAAAAAGATGCCCATTGCGCCATCATAGCAGGTGTTGTGTTGAACTGTAGCAACCTGAGCCAGGCCCAGACACTGAGCAGAAATCTACTGTCTAGCTCGTATGCATAAAAACCTTCCAAAAAGTTCCAAAAATGTAAACAACACCAAAGATGAAACTGTGCCAAGGGGTGTGGACACGCCTACCGCACCAACAAAGGCCATCATTGGATGGTGACCTACACCGACCAATAAGAAGAAGAGACATCCCTCTTATGCTAGAGATATAGGCTAAATGTTAGAGCTCATTCGGGGCCTTTTTGTGAAGCTGCGAGACAGTAAACTGCTTTGGTGGTCTGTGGAACAGTGAAGCCGATCGGCCCTCATGAGTAGAGTTTTATGTTTTGCTGCACTTTTGATTTCAATAAATTACTTGATTTTATAACCCAAAGATTCCTTGTCCGACTGTTTACAGATTTAATACGCAACAACACTCACTGTGAGAGTGTTCAGAAGCTTTCTTGGTGTGACCTGAATATGAAAAGACAACATAAAAAGGAATCAGACAGTGATTGATAAATGCACACCTGGCTCATTTATTTGGCTCACCCACTTACTCGTGACTTGGTGCTGGTCCGGTCCATGCTGCAGTTACTACCTGAAGTGTGGGACTACATGGCACAAAAACAGGCACATTAAAAAAAATCTACAAATGACATCAGCTCTAACAGTGCTGTGCAACGCACAATGCACAAAGCAACTTGCATGCTCAGATAATGTAATGGACAAGCACTGCATTGCTTGACTGCTCTGTTTTTTATTGCCATTAGGCAAGTCGTACAGTGTGAAGATGTGACCTCAAGATGACCTCTGTGTTCATTGGGGGAGATGGCAGTCAGCTGTTAAGGAGGAAGTGGGGCTGTGTTTGCAGATAATGGCCAAACTAATTAAAGCCAGTTCTGGTCTTGACTAGTTGCAGCAGTACTTTTCCCTCACCCTATTCTTGACCCCTATGGGTCACCTGAGGTGTATGAAGATGAGACCACACGCTTCACACGGTATCATTGCTTGACAGACCTTTGTGCTGCACGCTCTGATCCTTTCTGCAGAAATACTTTTTTTCACTCAATAAAATACTCATGTTAGGCGACCTACCATGTTGCCATCACTGGCATAATCCCATGTGTCAGTGTTATGAAACATGGAGGCTATTAATAATAATTAACCTGTAAATGTCATTTTACAATGGGACAAAACACTTTTCTATTCTATTCGTTTTATTTCAATTAATATGTTATTGAATACCTTACAAAATATGACTGCACATCAAAATATAAAATGTTTGGTCTCACCAGGCTGTAGACCTCCACATCTATCTCAAAAGATGAGCGGATATCCTTCCTAAAATATCAAGGAGACAAAACAGTGTTATATGCAACAATCTATATATTCCAACTGAAATGATCACATTGACACAAGCATAAGACTCTTCAAATTCAAAGGGCAAGTTAGCAAAATCATATATTAGCAACGCAACATGAAACTTGTGCAAAAAGATATAAGTGCAAAAGAGTGTCCCAATTTGTCCCAGTGGTTTCTGCACCGTCATCGGAGTCGGGGAATGACTAACAACACTTTCTACCTATAGATACTGTAGTATAGCTGCGATATCACAACATAATAAGGTAGTTTCTGACTGTGTGCATTTCACCTTGGCTTGAGTGTTTCGATACTTAAGTATTTATACAATGCTGAAACCTGCTTTGTAATAAAATAGACATCTCACTTTTAACAATATGGGACCTTTAACACAATATGAACATGAACCGAACAGTTTTGTCCAGTTATGTCCATCACTGATTTAAAACTGAAAAATATATGTTTTATGTACTAGGGCTGTCAAATTCAGAAAAAGAAAGTAAGTAAGATGTAAATACAGCAAATGTGTGCGAGGAGCAATGCATAAGAATGAAGTAACCACAAAGCAGCTTACAGAGTGACAGAAGTAGGGAAGGAGATGGTGTCGCCATTCAGAGCATCAGCAGCTGTGGCCAGCGGTGTGGCGACGATGTTACAAGGCCCGTAGCGGATCAGGACAAAAAAGTAGTGACTTGGCCGACCTAAATTGTTACATAAACAATTCATTTCTTTTAAACTGGATGACAAACATTACATTTGTGTTAATTAAGCCCTGCATTTTGAAATGGAAGGCATTTAATGAAATCCTACAAATGAAATTAATCATAATATATTTTTATTTTTGTTTTTTTATTAATATGGGGCAATTAGAAATTAAACCAAATCAAGAAAATTGTTGTGCTACCTGTGCGGTTGTGTGATGAGCAGACAAATTCCACCTTGAGAGGCAGCTGGATGTTTGTGATGCTGACAGTCCCTCTACATGCCTGCTGGGAAACATACTCCCCGTCCTCTCCTGACTCAGAGTTCCTCTCCTCCCTCAGTCTAGCAACCTCGGCCAGCAGGGCAGCGCGTTTCTCACCTGCAACAGACAAGTAAATCACAAGAATAATAATAAGTAACACAGAAAGATCATTTTTAAAAGAAAAAGAACAAATACTCTTATGTTTTGAATACAATTATTCAGCCTTTGGAAAAGAGGTATGGATGTAATTAATATTATATAAACAGACACGTGTATGCATGTGACCTTTGTTAAATACTGTTTGTATTATTTTATCAACTCTATGTAAAATGTTAAAATTATCAAAAGAATGCAACTGCTGTTGAGGCAACAATACATGGCTTCATATCAATAATACACGAAGCTGGGACCATTAAACCAAAACTCTTGGTGTGTACATACTGGAGACCAACAGTAGTTTCTCAGCTTCTGCCTCCTCCAGCGAGCCTCTGCCATGCTCTTCATCAGTACAGCAGCTCAGTGCCTGCAGTGTCTGGTTGATCACAGTCTGCAGCTTCCCTGCTTCTTCATTAAGAGCCTGGACAAACAGGGCAATATGCAAGATTGTGGGTTACTCAGCTTCAATCAAAAAGAGGCCAATTTCACCAAATGCAGCACTGAATTAATAGTATGTACTAAAAGTACATACTAAGATCTCATCCTGAATTCTGATTGATCTACTGTGAAATTGGTTGATAACAACAAAACAGTTAAAGGGTTAGTCTTGTGCTACACACCTTGATTTTCTCCTTGGTGTTGACAGAGGGGAGAGGTTTGGACTTCTCTGGAGCTCGTCTCTGAACACCAGGAGTGACACTCTGAATGGTGGACGGTTTATTCTGTCTTTGTGTGCGGTAGGCATCAATACTGTAAATCACAGAACAAATTAGAAACACCAATCAACTACCTACAAATAGGATTATTACAGACTCTACAGCTTCTATATTCAAAAGAAAAAAGTGTAGAAAAGCTAAGAAACAGTAATTAGTGATGTGAATATTGCATGATTGAAATACCATGCAGCCTTAAATAATAAATTATTATAATCTAAACGCATAGAATGATCATAGCTTTAGTAAGGCCTGTCTGCTGCTCCAGCATTTTAAAGCGCCTCACAGTTCTACATAAGAGATTTTGATTGGAATTTCTTTTTAAACATCATTTTGCATTATTATTTCAGTTATTGTGTTTTCTTGGTCAAGTCACCAGTGTAAAGATGTACATGGTAAAAACCTTGGTTAAAAGAAATCTTATTTGTGTCACAGTGTTGTCTGGCAAAAAACAACTGATCCGAGAGAGAATTCAATATGGATTTATTCCAAACAAAATGTTTCCAAATGGCTATGCTGTTATTACCTGTATAGGGGAGCAGATTCAGCAAGAGGGGTGGTGTTCTCTTCTGGAGTCAAGAGCAGACTCTTGCTCGCTGCCAGTCGCTGTTGGTGGAATATGGAACAGTTCATATTTTTCCAGGTTCTGAATTTATCACAAAGCTTCCTTAATGGAACTTATGTATCCAGAGCTCAAAGTTATGAACTTATCTTACCAGAGGAGTGACCACAGCCTCTACAGACTTGCTGAGAGGAGAGAGGATGCCGCTGGGAGGAAAAGTCAGCAGCTCATCTCTGTTGCCGTCAAGCTTCTTGCTCTCATCGCACTCTTTTTCTTTGGATCCACCCTCTTCTTCACTTTTCTCCTTCCCCGACTCCGTGTCCATCTTATCTTTGTCTCCAGCGCAAACGCCAATGCCACTGTCGTGGTCCTCAGTGTCTTCTTCCCGCCTCTCCTCCTCTATCCTTCCAGCATATTCTAGTACCTCATCAAACATCTGGTCAATTGTTTCAGCGGTGTTGGTCTCATCATGAGAGCTCAGTTCAGCATCTGTGGAAAGAAACATTAACAAACGGATCAAGGCACTTTCTGTAACAAATACGGACATACAGTGCATCCGGAAAGTATTCATACCCCTTCACTTTTTCCACATTTTGTTATGTTACAGCCTTATTCCAAAATGGATTAAATTCCTTTTTTCCTCTCAACATTCTACACACAATACCGCATAATGACAATTTTATTTTTATTTTTTGCAAATGTATTAAAAAAATAAAAATCACATTTTTCACACCCTTTGCTGTGACACTTGAAATGAAGCTCAGGAGCATCCAATCTCTATTTATCATCGTTGAGATGTTCCTACACCTTGTTTGGAGTCCACCTGTGGTAAACTAAATTGATTGGACATGATTTGTAAAGACACACACCTTTCTATGTAAGCTCCCACAGTTCACAATGTATGTTTGTGCAAAAACCAAACCAGGAGGTCAAAAGAAGCCTGTGGAACTCAGACAGGATTGTGTCGAGGCACAGAGCTGGGGAAGGCTACAAAACCATTTCTGCTGCATCAAAGGTTCCCAATAACACCGTGGCCTCCATCATTCTGACATGGAAGAAGTTTGGAACAACTAAGACTCTTCCTAGAACCGGCTTCCCGTCCAAACTGAGCAATCGGGGAGAAGGGCCTGGGTAAGAGAGGTGGCCAAGAACCCGATGGTCACTCTGACCGAGCTCCAGAGATCCTCTGTGGAGATGGGAGAACCTTCCAGAAGGACAACCATCACTACAGCACTCCATGGATCTGGGCTGTATGGCAGAGTGGCCAGACGGAATCCACTGCTCAGTGCAAAACACATGAAAGCTGCTTGGAGGACTCAGACTGTGAGAAACAAGATTCTCTGGTCTGATCAAACTAAGATTGAACCTTTGGCCTCAATTCTAAACGTCACGTCTGGAGGAAACAATGCACTGCTCATCACCTGTGCAATACCATCCCAACGGTGAAGCACGGTGGTGGCAGCATCATGCTGTGTTTTTTCTTTTCGGTGGCAGGGATTGGGAGACTAGTCAGGGTCGACGGAAAGCTGAATGGAGCAAAGTACAGGGAGATCCTGAATGAAAACCTGCTCCAGAGCGCTCTGGATCCCAGACTGGGCCGACGTTTCACCTTCCAACAGGACACCGATCTTAAGCACACGGCCGAAATAACGCAGGAGTGGCTTCGGGAGAACTCTGTGAATGTCCTTGAGCGGCCCAGCCAGAGCCCAGACTTGAACTCAACTGAACATCTCTGGAGAGACCTGAAAAAGGCCGTCCATCGGTGGTCCCCATCCAACCTGACAGAGTTTGAGACGATCTGCAAAGAAGAATGGAAGAAACTGCCCCAAAATAGGTGCCAAGCTTGTAGCATCAAACTCAAAAAGACTTGAGGCTGTAATTGCTGCCAAAGGTGCTTCAACAAAGTATTGAGTAAAGGGTGTGAATACTTATGTACATGTGATATTTAGTGTATTTTTAATACATTTGCAAAAAATTCTAAAACACTTTTTTCACTTTGTCATTATGCGTGTGTAGAATGTTGAAAAAACTTTTGTATTTAATCCATTTTGGAATAAGGCTGTAACATAATAAAATGTGGAAAAAGTGAAGGGGTATGAATACTTTCCAGATACACTGTATGTAGATGGCTGCTAAAGTCCTAGACAACTGCATTAAAATGAAGAAAACCCACAACAGATTGGCACCATTCATCTTGTTTCAGGTTTATGCCCAGTCACATTTATTCCCTCAAGTGTGACATTTCCAAACACACTTAAGATGAAAAATGTAATCTTCAAGTAAAACAGAAACAGCCATACAAACTTCTCCGAAAAACATCTGTGCATGTTTGCTTGAGTGCAGAAGCATGTCCAAACCTTTAGTCACCCATGATTTAGTAAACATGCTGCTCTTAATATGAAGTATATGCAGTTTACCAACTGTCAGCGATTTCTGTCTTACCAACAAACTAATTCACCCATGTGCTACACTTCTATTGAGGTGTCCACAGGAGCTCACTCCGACACCTTCTTTTTTTTGAGCTCGGTTGAGCTACCGGGACGCCCACTCCGACACCTTCTTACTCACCTGACGTACTTGCCTCTGTCCTGGAGTCCATGGAGGTATTTGTCTCAGACAGGGTTGAGTCATTGATTAGCTCAGGCTCCAGGCAAAAAGTGACTTTCTTTGAGCGTTCTCTTCCCTCTGCCTGGTAGGTTTCTTCTGCAAACCCATATACAACACCCCTGCCTTTTATCTACTGCATCTTGCTCCATTTCCTCTGTCTCCAAAAGGTGATCTGACACCCGGACATCTGTCAAACTCTGAGCTCCATCATCCCCATCAATGTCTGGTGATTCAGCCAGTGTGTCTAGCTTAGGTTCTGCCACATTCTCAATATTTCTTGCAATCTTTGTGTACCCAGTCTGTGTTTCATTCAGAGCCTGATTTACATTTGCAAAAGGAGATGCCTCAGTTTGTTTTACTCTGCAATTTGGACCTCTTCTGTCTGACTCTAGATCCATGTCTTCGTCTTTTATATTGACTGTCTGGCTCTCCTTTGATTGTTGACATATGTCATCCCTCCGAGTACATCCTCCTGTGTCTTTGTAGTTTGGTTTTATTGTAAAAATATCAATATCTTCTGTAACTGCTCCTTCATAGGAGTCCATGTTCCCTTGGCCTCTGTTTAAGTTAGACTGGTCACCTAAACAGCTGAATCCTTCTTGTCCTGCTCAGGTCTAGGTTTCTTATCTTCTTGTGTTTCAGAGAAACCAGCAATCTCAGAAGAGACATTACCCAAATAGCATTCACCATCTCGGATGTCAGAGGGTTCACTGTGATCTGCAACACTGCCTCTTTTCTCTTTTTCCACTCTGGATGAACTTCCTCTCCTCCTCTTTAAATCACACATCTTCCTCCTGTTCTTCTGCTATGATAAACTCTTCCTCCTTGCACATCTTGTCTTGAGGATATCTCCACAACCTTAACTCCTCATCTGATGAAGGCTCAATCCCCTCTTCACTGTATGAAGAACCATCAACTTCTTCAAATGAAACCCCCCTAGGCCCACCCTGTTCAGTCACTATGGAAAACTCAACCTTTCTTTCATGTTTGACTCCTCTGCATGATTAGATTCTAGCAAGCTTTGCTCATCACCTGTAGGCAACTCTGACACACTGTGGTCCTCACCGAAAGGTGCTTTGGAGAAACTCTGATCCTCGCTAAAAGACAACTTCAATACAGTCTGGGTCTGTGCAACCGAAGCCTTGTGCTCTGTCTCCTCCCTGACTTCATTATTCATTCAGCTGCCCCTGCGAGTTTTCAAGCTCTACAGATCTATCAGAGTCTCTGGGTGCCTTTTCACCTGTTGAAAAAGTAGTCTCACATCTCATCATTAGGCTACCCAAGTTAGTTCATTCATATCTATTCAAGTATATAAAGAAGGTGTCGAAAACTATTTAAAATCCTTAGTGTAAGATACTGATTATGTTGGAAAAACATAACAAATTAACAAAAATAAACGCCGTGATAGAAAATGCGAGGACTGAATTTCAGAAATGTGTGGCAAATCTTTGTACGTGCTGCTATGAATGGAACTTGCAGAAAACACTATTAAAAATTGGGTTTTCTATCCGGATATTGATTCTGAAATTGCAGTACTCCAGTTTTAGTGACTTAGTGTATTTAATATGGATCAGGTGTATCTCTGTTTGGGAACAGACGTCACTGTTTTAACAGAATAGTGTTTTTCGTTTTTACAATTGACATACTGAGTGTGCACTGGGCTACAAAAGGATATGGCGTGGAAAAAAGTATTGGTGTGGCCAGAATACAGGTCATGCAAAGTCAGTTTAGGAAATCCCCAATTCCTAATGAGGACGATATGAGGGAAAGTCAATTTAATGTCAACAGTCTTACCTGTCCCATCTGAAGCCTGCTTCTCTGCACCTGATGTAGAAGCTTCAGTGAAGCTGCAATCCTTCATCTCATCATCATCTATCTGCTGGAAGCAACGATATCAGCACCAGGAAACAAAAATAAGAGGCAGCAATGCAGAGCAGAGCTTTATTTGATGTCTGTAATGTAATCAAAGTAAATACACAAACTAAAAGAAAAGTAATACTGCATCTTGCAGTTATAGTGATTTAGGCCATGTGCCCAACAACCAGAGAAACAGTGTACAAATAAAAAAGAGGCAGGAGATCTATAGCACACTAGCAAATAACATAGTATTAAACTAAATATCAAACCAACAAACACAGAACAGCCATTGTGACCAGTGGAGTAGAGCAATTAATGATGAGGAAAAGTTATGCTGAATAGTCAAAATACATGTTCAGAAACCCCTCCAAGGTGACTATGTAATACAATATTACAATACAAACCACACCAGACTTAAATATGTGCACTATTTAAGAAGAAAACTTCCTTCATCTGAAAAGGCAAACATCTGGAGCCACGTAAATGGGTACTTCTGCCAACAAAAGTAGCATACTGATATTTGCCTTGTTCTGTTATTCAGTTTTATTCTTATCGCTGCCCAAATCAATACTGCCCATTCTGATTGGCCATATGTTGAAGCACAAAAGTGACCAGAAAGATAAGTGATATTTGGTCACAGACTCACATCTCTGGGCTGCATAGGACGCCAACAAACTCCCCCTCTGGTTCTATGGAGGGAGATGTGGGGGCCAGGAGGGGTCCATCCCTGCTAATGTTTACAGACACTGGTGTATAAAGAAACGCCTCAAACAAACAGGGGAGATGGCTCACTAAACAGAACTAAAAATGACTTCCACAAAAAAAGAACAACAATAAGAGTAGTCATTGATCTGTGGAGAATGTTACTGAACATACTACATGCCAGCCAGAGGAGTCATCCTATCTGTAAATATAATAATCATTGTTTAATGGCAATCCAAGAAGCAAACTTTCTGGTATTCAAATACTACACCAGCCACTTCTTAATCATCAGCCGAAAACTGTAAAGAGTTTAGTGAGTTTCTTTTTGTTAATCTATTTTTTATGAGCCAAACCAAAACGCATCTATTTTAATATATATGAAAACTATAAAAACACAAAATTCCCGACAGCTGGCAAAATATCATGATCACAAACCCACCTGAGATAACGAGGGATCAGAGTTGCTCCTTTTCAGCCAGGCATTCTCACTGATTGGTTGGAAAGACAACTGGCTCATCTCCTGTTCCCGTTCCTGATCAGTGCAACCATGTCAGATGTCAGGCATAAACTCTACAGTTACTCATTCATTCTTAACTTCATATAATATAGGGTACTGCAGCTGTTTGTAGTTTTATTTTAGAAAGATTTTAACATTTAAAGATTCACAGAAGGAATACTGATATATTGCAAATAATTGATGTGTAAATGTTTTATCACCAGGCTTTTGAGTTCATTTGCCCATCCAAGTACAAGACCTTAAGAACAAGAATGATGTCGATCCAAGTCATTTAATAATACATTTCAGTAAAAATCCCCTGAACCAACCTGGCGCATGCGAAAATCCTGCTTGGAGCTGGGTGCCGCAGTGCCGTGGAGTTTCTGCTGTATGGCAGAGACAAACTTGGAGCAGGGCCGCGGGGGGAGGTTGCCAGGGCTCGCTGTGGGGGTGGGGCTAGCCTGGAAGACTGGCACTTTAAAAGGCTCCATTCGCTGATTAAATTCTCCCTGACCTGGAGGGACAACATTTATAGAGATTTACTATCAAACATAAATAGAA
Source organism: Cottoperca gobio (assembly GCF_900634415.1). NCBI lineage: Eukaryota > Metazoa > Chordata > Actinopteri > Perciformes > Bovichtidae > Cottoperca > Cottoperca gobio. Next base: position 1,888,414 of record NC_041360.1, read on the forward strand.
GTGAAGTCAATATCAATATCCCAATCAAAAGGTACAATTGAGTAAATGCCAATCCCAAGTTCCAATCTAATATCTATATGTTCCTATATAATACAGCAGTATGGTGTGTACTTCAAGTGGATTTGAGTTAGTAAAGCTAGTAAAGTTTAAGTAAACTGTCTTTGACATTTACTACTATTATTTTAGGGTTAAAAAATATTTGATTACATTTGCCTGTCAACAGTGAATGTCCTTTAGACTCTAACACGACTGCTGGAGATTTGGCAGATCCAACTCCACGCATGGTTCTGATACTAATTTTAAGCATCCACAGTATAACAAAAATATTTAATTGGGGATCTTATCAGAAAAACATTACAGGAAACACTTGCCAGGCAATGTTTGAGCAACGGAATATGCTAACCTGTAAACAGTCTCTTCCAAAGTTACATGGACTTGTCTAGAAATGACTTCATGATCTCACTGTTTATTTGGGAAGTTGTGTTTGTTTTTGTAGCACAATGCCAATAGAGCATCTTTGGCTCTTGTTGAAAATGGATGTCATAACTACTAAAATATTACAAATGCTAAGTTGTTTTTTTGCCAATTTGTATGATACATATTCTTTACGACTAAATCAATAAAATACCAAATAATTATTACAATAGAAAAACTCCTGAAAGCATGTTGTCAGACTTACAATACATTTGAACTTCACATGTGATGAGACAATGAACTGTGGATGCAGAAGGTTGTCATTTTACTAAATCCCCATTTAAAGAGTGCGCTGCTGAATGCAGTGCATGGTTACAATTCAATTCAATTCAATGGGCATACTTTTAACCCAAACATGCAATAAGACCTAGTATTCGCTTTTTTATGTGAAGAACACCTCCCTAAATAAGTTCACTGATAAAAAAGGTAGGATTATTTATATTGAAATTATGCAAAAATTCCAAAAACTTAACTTCCAAACCCTTGTCACAATCATGTTAGCCATTTTTCTGTACTAAAAAAAAAAAGGACTTTGCAGCTAGATGTGGCAAATTATTTAACGAACTGTGAGCTTCAGTCCAACCGTGCACCCATTTTATTGACATCCATCTATTATTGTCCGTTTTAATGTCTGTAAAAGAATAGACAACAGAAAAGTAACACTGTATTCAACAGTACCAAGTCTGAAGTTCACGCTCAGAAGTTTTTTTAATGTGTGTGTTTATTTGCATCCTCACCAAGGAGATGCTCTCTGAAACCCTTTATTATGCTGCCAGCCCCGGGATCTGACAGGCACCGCTGGGCAAGAGGAGCTCCCCCTAAAACAACAAACACTTGTGGTTACAAAATACAGTATTTATCTAACACACCTTGAAAATAGTTATCATCTTGCAAGCAGATAATCCAGCTCATCCAAACACATGCCACCAACTTGAGCAGTACAATAAACACTGACAAAATACCTGCACTGCAAAAAATATACATTTGGTTTCCTGTTAATTATATCTACCTAGCTAGAACTAATGCAGTCTAATACAACAGCCCTGCAATAATCCTACCTTCACAAAGGTTTCTGTTAAATCCCTTTTAGAGAAGTGTTATTGCAACTTTGATTTTTTTGATAAAAAGCTGCATGACAAAATATTAGACATGACAAAACTGCTTCAACAGCATAGGTACATTACCCTCTCTTCTCTGGGTGAGTTGCTGGATTCTGGACCGTACAGAAGAAACCATCGGTGTGTCTGGCTTTGTCTCTAGTTCAGCTCGGCGACCAGAGGAGGATGGTTTAGGACTATGATTCTCCTGACCAGCTGGCTCAAGGCGCCGCCGCTTCTGGCCATCATTCACCTCTGAGACATCAGATAGAAAGATGCACAAGGACAAAAGTCATAAATGTACATAACTGCAAAGACTGCTGTGAATATCATACAGATATGTCTGAACCTGTACATTCTTGTTAATACAGGCAAAAACAAACCTAATGGTGAGAGGGCATTGTCTTCAGAATCGGACAGAGGTGTTCTCTCTCTTTTCATGTTGACGTTGCCAATATTTTCCTCTCCAGCATCCATACTGAGCTGCAAACAGAGACGTCAAAGACCGGATATATGTATTTTAAGATGTCAGCTGTTATTGAACAGAACAGAAGTCAGTTTATTACGTCACTCTTCTCTCAAAACACCTGCTAACAATTTTAAATTTCCCCGTGAGAGTTACCAAGAGTTTCTTAACAGTGATTGTCAAGCACGAAATATGATGGGCAGACGTTAACATAATATAGGTTCAAACTAACTACAAGGCTTTGATGAAATTACTAAAGCTAGTTTTTACACAGACAGAGGAAACACTACTATTGGATAAAAACGCTTCAGCATTATTAAGTGGGCATTTCAGCTTCAGCTCAGGTCCTTTTTAAATGAAACGTATTCGTTGCAAGTTGTGCATAGAGTCAGCTAAAGTTAATTAACGTTAAATAGCGTTATATTGTTAACACTGCCGAAACTACAAAGAGCCTCTGTTCGTTAAATTTAATTAGCTGTATTCATCTCCGAGCAGTGAAAACCTGTAACCTAACTTAGCTTGCTAACATTAGCAACGCTGCCCTTTGAGCCTAACTCTGGCAAACTCATTTCAAGCTAATGTGTCCAAATCTGGACAGCGTAATGTTAGCCTAGCTTAGAATGGCAAGCTAACTTTAGCAGGAACAAACGGTCTTAACAGAGTTAGCAGAGCAATGTATATGCTGAGCAAGTCGTTTATTGTCTTACCTGAAAAGAAGTCTGTATAAAAATACAGTCTGTATGAAACAGGTGAACTGACAGAAAAACCAGAAACAAGCCTCTTGCTTGATGCTTTCAGTTTCCTCCTCAAACTTTGAATTTCAGCGGGTCTTGTGACGTCACGTTAGCGGTGCATACTGCATACAACTGGAGTACCGTAAATACTGTCGAAGAGCGCAGATATAAAACCTGACGAAATATAATAGGCGTTGATTTGCTCAGCATAATTATGTAATCTGATTACATGTCTGTACTACGCACTGTGTAAACAAATGTAGACGCATAAACATATTTTTATATACAGTCTATGGTCTGTACCTGCTGAATAGGTCATGTCATGTGAGGTCATTTTACCGTGTTAAATAGATTAAATACGCAAAAAAAAAGATTCCACTACATCAGGAGTGCCAACACTTTTTTGGCTTGTGAGCCAATTTAAAAATGACCAGGTCCAGGGGGGGGGGGGGTGCTGTCTGAGGTTCGTGCGACGGGGGGTTTGTGGGAGCGAGTGGAGGGAATGTGAATGGGGGGCGCGGGGTTCCGTTGGGGGAATATTTAAGCAATAGCTCAAGACAGGCCGTGGTATATGGTCATTATATCACAGTTAAGGGGCGTGGTTCGCCCGACACGAAGCGACAACCCCTGTAACTGTGATATAATGACCATATATCATGGTCTGAAGTGAGCTATTGTTTTTATAAAACGGTTACCAAGTGTGGCAATATGAAAGAAAAATACACACTCCAATTTAAATGGTTTTTATTATTAAATAATGATGTTCAAAATAAAATAGTCCCTCCATTGCCTTCTGCACAAAACATAGTGCAAGGTGGTTGCTATGCAGTGGCGGCCGTGCATTTCCCACCTAGGCCTTCAGTGATGTCCTACACAGTCCTACCTGAATTATTCCACGTCTTAATACCATCATTATGACGCCACGGCTCTAGAAACTATACATTTAGACAGAAACGCAGTATAACCGGGCGTTGCATCACCTTAACATAGTCAAGTACAACAGAGTTGTATTAATATTTCCGAAGCATTTATAATCAATAAATCCGCATTTACAATTAAGAGTGTTAAACTACCAGCTTTAAGATTGCTAGGATACTGTCAAAACTTAAAAATAAAAGGTGCTTTTAAGGGATTAGTCTACAAAGTTTTATTAAGTCCACTAAAAGTATGTAAGCTTTAACAAGTGTGTTCACTAAACAGCGCTTTGTCGCACCTAAAGCAGTTTCATTTAAGAAACGTGACGATAAAGAATAAAGACACATAAACTAGTCACTGAAAATAAAAGAAAACAAACAAATAATTTGCATTTGTTCATATTGGCGACAGTGGTGAAAGTGTATTCCTAGCCTTGAATGTCCTCTTTGATAAAGGTTAAACCAAAACAATTCAACAGGTCTCCTTGAGTACTGTTACTGCACAGCTGAGCCAGTGCGCCACACACATCTCTACATCTCTTGCAGAAGCATCAAACATTTTATATATTTGTCAAAAAACAAAATGCTTGTTACTCACCAAAACAACTGATTATTTGAACACAAAATCCATCCTCCTTTCTTTCCTCAAGAAGACTTCAATGACTGTTGTACAGTTTATCTGTGCGTTTCAGTTCCACCAATAAGTCCTTTCCTATAGACATGGAGACTAATGCTGAAAGCCGAGTCTGTGCAGTAGCATTTCTGCCATAAGTTTTAATTCGCTTTAAGGCCGAGAATGACCACTCGGCATAAAGGCCAACCCTCCAAATCTCGATCTGAGGCTGGAAGCAGCTCAACCAAGAGGAAAGCTATGAAATGAAGAGAATAGACTATGGGGAATAATTTAATACATATTTGTGGAAAAAATATTTCACAATTAAATGTATATTCTGATGATGTTTAGGCCAGCAGAGAAGGCCTTGCTGGCCCTGACGGCCCACCACTGTTGCTATGCAACAACACTAACAGCTAGCGAACATATTAGACAGACAACGTTGATCGATTATTTGGCTATTTATTTACATTAATTTGTATGTTGCCGTTTATTGTGCACCCACTGAAAAACTGTCCAGCATCAATGGCTTACAAAGTTACTTGTACTAGGCTGTTGCTGTTTTTTCCATTTGGTCTACCTGCTCTTCACGTAGCTCTGCATGTCGTCTTTTCGGGGCTTTTTTCTCTGGAGATAGGCACTGATCAATCCACTCCTCCAGAGTAAAGCATTGTAAGTTTTGACAAAAGCGGGGTGTGACCTACAGTGTATGGGTGTGACTCATAGATTTAACATGGAGATACGTTCGTGTTATGTGTTTAAACTATAGATTAGAAACACAGTAAGTAGGCTATTCAAGAACAACTTTCAGGTTGAATTTTATACAAAATGTATACTTAACCTCTCCTGAAAATTCCTTATCGTGATAATTAGCTATCTACAGTGCGATAGTCGACTATTGTAACATATCGTCCTTGACATTTAGTGGATGGAAGCTGCTTTTGGTGATAACCCCTAACCCCTAGGCCTACAAAAAACATGCCTGTATGGGCATTATTGAATTGATGCCCATACAGTACTCCCTGGGGTTTTTGATGCCTGTAAAGTAATTTCTATTCACACATCCATTCTCTTGCTACTGTCTTGCTTCACAGTGGCAACAGGTGGGGTGGCCCAAAACTTTCCCAACTAATATTATTTGTATTTAACAATTTGTAAATGATATCAAAATGATACAGTGCAAAGACAACAGACCTTCTGGTGCCTGCTGTCCATCTCCTAACTGAAAACTGAGTTTTCGTTTACCAGTAAGTTAGTATTGTACGTTAGTATGTTCTGACATCAGTAATTTAACAAAAACACTTAAGAAGTAATTATGTTAAATACAAATCTCAGTGCATTACATTGGCAGCCCATTGACAGAGTTATGGGAATCAGTTACAGATGTTGATCATGAGGAAGTTGATGGAGTTGCAAATGCATGCAAATAAGTGATCTAAATAGGTCAAAGATGCATTGCTAAACCTGGGTTCAAAAAACATCTGCGATAAGATCTTGCGAACATCACCATCACTTCGGTCTGCACCGGTTTGCATGTGGGGGGGAACTGACTCATGGGGAACTAGTAATGTAGTTTACCCTGGAGGAGGCAGAAACAAATATGATTTAGTGGTTGGTAATTTCTGTCTGTATTTATAATTTAATATAATAATGTTTTTTTAGCCTATACATATGAATGAGAGAAACAAGGAGATATATTTGTTTTAAAGTGTCAGGCTCTGAGATATTGACTTTTGAAACTTCAAACCTCACTGTGAATAATCTGTGAAAAGTATCTCCTCTTTTATTTCATTTCCCTTGTGTTGTTTTTATGTATTGTATGTGTTCTACCATGTGCAACAGCTTTTATGTGAAACTGCTCTTGATCTGGACTCCCTGAAATAAGAGATCTTGTATCTCAATGGGACCTTCCTGGCTAAATAAAGGATAAATATCAGCACCTGGAGAATCACTCTTATCTACAATTATACCAACCCTCCACACATACAGTGTACTGTATGATCAGTCCTCTGGGACTATAAAATATATACAGTACCTGTTCCCTGTAACCAACTACCCTCTAAACTCACTTTGGTACTTTAGTTTCTCTGATCCTGTTTTGTGTTTGTTGATAGAACCAACTGGATACACCTGATAATCAGGGCAAACAGTATTCACACCACATTCCTGCTCTGTGCGACGTGTACAGTACTTCTCTGCTTTCTTCTCAAGACCACATGGCCCCTATATTTTCTGTGGAATAATGTGATTAAAAACATTAGTTTATGAGAATGCAGCATTTAAGCACTATCAACACTAAGGTGGGATAATGAAGGTCTTACACTAGATTTTAAAACCGGTATCCTCTTATAGCAGGGGTCGGCAACCTTTACTATCAAAAGAGCCGTTTTGCCCCTCTTCCACCAAATAAGATTTGTCTGGAGCCGCAAAACATATTTGATATCACATCTTATAGATTTAATATATAGTTATACTATATTTGTTGCATTTATGAAATTACAGAATGACAATAAAATAAACTGTTGAGATCTTATTGCTATTTTTTATCTGTTTTAATAAAGGAAAACACCAAACTCTTGTGAAGAGGAGGAAAACATACAGTGGCATGTTTAAACATACTTTGAAATACATTAAACACAGAACTATGCAGTCTATTTGAGTCCTGCCCATATTTGTTGAATCAAATAAAATCAAATAAATATAATATAAAAATACACAAAACAATGAAAAATACAATATAAAAATGAAATGAATAAAATATTTAGCCCACTTTGAAATAAAAAAAACATATAGCTACAGCCTAATATCTTAAAAAGAGTAAACATAAAATAATAGGCCAGTTTGTATTTAATTATGTCCGTTTCAGTGTGTTTTCATCCACGTGGTGGTGGTGATCATTTCTTTGGCTTTTAAATAATTCACAACAGCCTTACAAATGTCCCACAAAATGTCTTTCAACATCACATTTTCTGTTGTTTGCTAATTTCTCGCCACATATCAAGCACACAGGTCAGCCAGCATTGATGACAGGGAAAGCAAATGTATCTGTCCACGCACAATTAAACAATTTTCCGAAACTTATCTTTTTTTGGTTTTATCTATGGTTAGCATACCGGGTTAGGCGGGGGTCTGCAAATCAAGATAAGCCCCCTGCAGGGGAAGGCACCACGCCCGTAGACGCAGTAGAATGTGACGCATTTTTTAATTGACAAAATATTTTTAAAAATATTTTATTTCAGTGTCACAATATCACCTGGAACTCCAAGATAAGAGGTGTTCCCTTTGAAAGAGTGTCCACTGTACAACAACAAATACATTTTCCATGTTTTTTTTGTCAAAGCTACAGGGAGCCACTTCATAGACGTTAAAGAGCAGGGGTCTGCAACCTGTGGCTCCTGAGCCGCAGGTTGCAGACCCCTGTCTTATAGGGTACCAAGATCAAGTAATAAATCAGGATCCATGTCAGTTAACGTTTGGTTTTAGTGGTGCATATTCCCAAACACATTTTCATTTAGAATTGCAATTGCACGAGTCATATAAAGTCATATAAACAGTCTTAGCTACAGATTAAATGCATTTTTCTACTTTGTAAATAAGCTTATTGGTTGCAGCAAAAATGATGAAAAGTACAAAGTCATAGTGCAGTCCATTGAATCCATAAACAGCAAATATGGAAATGTAAAGGATGAAACGTTAAAAACTCAACTCATGAGTAAATTAAGAAACTAACAAAAGATCCTGTTTCTGTTGTGTGTTCTTTGTACTTCTGTTGAAAACAAACATGATTATGATAAACTTTCCCCTAACTAAATATACACCGAGATGTAGATAAGATAAGTGGTGAGAAGACTCTTCTGTTTTCTGTAGAGGAAGTGTTAATCTTTACAATCACTCTATGGTATTTCCACGCAGTGGAAGTTCTGAGGAGGCGGAGGGGAACTCTGCCCTGATGTCTCATGCACATTTCGGTTCCACAATGGACAGGATTTATATAGGACGTGGTGAGTAAGTCACAGCAAAAGAAGAAGAAGCACATCATCATCATCTTTTCACTGACAGCATCATGAAGACTTTCTGCTTCACTCTGGGGCTTCTGCTGCTCACCGTCTGCTGCTGCAACGCCATGCGTGAGTGATCTGTGTTTGTGCCTCATCATCTTCAGAGTTTGCTCACAGGCATTTTTGTGTTGACAATATCTATTTATCTTCCTCACAGCTAAAGCCCTGCAGTTCAATTTAGCCCCAGGAAACTGCTGCTTCAACTTTTACCCACGCAGTTTACCATTAAAGCGTGTATCCAACATTACCAAGACCCACAGCTCCTGTCTAAAGCAGGCCTTCATGTAAGTTTGTGCCTAATTCTTCTACTGTTTTTGTCTTGGAACGGGTTGAAATAATGAATAGAAAGATGATAACCCATGACCTCCAGACTGGCATCATCACAAAGCCTCATTACTGTTGTGATCAAAGTATTATCAGCACTTAAGTTATAGTGTTGACTGGTGTTTATATCTAGCTACATTTAGGATTATGCTGCAATTTAAACAACCCTATCCTGTTTCAGTGGAGCGGAGCGGAGAGTTCCACCATCAACCAATAAATTAACTTTAATTTAAATGGATCTTTTTCACAAGTGTTAATTTTATGTTTCTCCTCTGTATGTTTTGCAGAGTCCAGACTATCAAAGGAAGACAGATATGTTACAGTGGAACTTTCCAGTGGGCCCTGGACGTCTACAATCAGTTCAACACTGAGGGCAGCAGTCAGCAGCACTGAACATGTGTTACTTGATGTATACTTGAAATGAATGAGAGACGTCTGTAAATCTTTTTTTGGAGGTAAATCAACTTTCCAGTTGGAACACTTGAATCGCCCTTCTTTAAATCATTGTTGTGAAATGCGCTAATAGCCGAATTTAGAGATATTTTAAGGAAAACCGAAGTGTGCATGCTCTATGGGCTCCATGGAATGCGGAAGAACGCCGGAAGATCCGGATAATTTTATACAAAAAAATCGAGCCATTTTAGCTTCAAGCACCACTGAGCAACTTTCATAGGAATGGAATGAAGACAGATAACAGATTAAACTCAAGTGCATCACTCTAAAGTTTTGTATGTTATCTCTTTCTCTGATCTAAAAGCTGTGTTAATTGTTGATCTAATAAACAAAATGGACCAAAAAACAACTCTCTTCATTTAATAGAATGTCTTTTCTTTTCATGACCTCTTATTTCTCACATTAACTTTTTTATTATGGATACAATTAAATTCAGAGAGAGTCAAGAGTCTGTCTGTCTGCAAGAAAACACTTTTACATTTATATTTTTATTTATGTAATTTCCTTTCAGTCACATGTGAGGCTGATCATTCCTGAGGGTTGAATATGAATTATGTCATTTTCTTTGAAACATTTAGCCTAATAAAGAGTTCAAAAGACACCATAATTATATTCTGGGTTATTAAATAATGAATTCACAATCAGAATATAAATAAATATTCATGCAAATATTGCATAAATAATAGAAACGCATTCTGCCTGTAGAAGTGGTCCCTGTCCCTCTCAGCAGGACACAGACATCTGTATAGAGACAGACTGCAGGTTGTTATTCATGTGCAGGTGTTTGTTAGACAGGTACCTGCTATTCTGATACTGACAACTGTGTCTTTATTAGTATCAGTACAGTGCACATGTGACACAAACTCCATCAAAAGTCTCTACAGTTAAAGCAGACTGACAGCTGATCAGCTGTGATCAGAAACTGACGCTTCACGAGACGCTTCAGATCAAAAGACGTCTCACTTCTCTAAAAACACATTTCCTAATTTCTAGTTTCTCTCTCCATGCATCCCCTATGGGAGGGACTTAGACGCAAGGAAAAGATGCAAGTGAGGGAAACGTGGATGCACCCCCAGATATATCAACCGTTGCCCCCAGAGTCTTATTGTCGTCACACCGATAGCTGATTGGTTCCGAGATTAAGCGTATTTACTAGTAGACACAAGTGGCACTAGTGTAGTGCAACAGTAGAGGTAGTGCAACAGTAGAGGTAGTGTAACAGTAGAGGTAGTGCAACAGTAGAGGTAGTGTAACAGTAGAGGTAGTGTAACAGTAGAGGTAGTGCAACAGTAGAGGTAGTGTAACAGTAGAGGTAGTGTAACAGTAGAGGTAGTGCAACAGTAGAGGTAGTGCAACAGTAGAGGTAGTGTAACAGTAGAGGTAGTGCAACAGTAGAGGTAGTGCAACAGTAGAGGTAGTGTAACAGTAGAGGTAGTGCAACAGTAGAGGTAGTGTAACAGTAGAGGTAGTGTAACAGTAGAGGTAGTGCAACAGTAGAGGTAGTGTAACAGTAGAGGTAGTGCAACAGTAGAGGTAGTGTAACAGTAGAGGTAGTGTAACAGTAGAGGTAGTGCAACAGTAGAGGTAGTGTAACAGTAGAGGTAGTGCAACAGTATAGGTAGTGTAACAGTAGAGGTAGTGTAACAGTAGAGGTAGTGCAACAGTAGAGATAGAGGTAGTGCAACAGTAGAGGTAGTGCAACAGTAGAGGTAGTGTAACAGTAGAGGTAGTGTAACAGTAGAGGTAGTGCAACAGTAGAGGTAGTGTAACAGTAGAGGTAGTGCAACAGTAGAGGTAGTGTAACAGTATAGGTAGTGTAACAGTAGAGGTAGTGTAACAGTATAGGTAGTGCAACAGTAGAGGTAGTGCAACAGTAGAGGTAGTGTAACAGTAGAGGTAGTGTAACAGTAGAGGTAGTGCAACAGTAGAGGTAGTGTAACAGTATAGGTAGTGCAACAGTATAGGTAGTGCAACAGTAGAGGTAGTGTAACAGTAGAGGTAGTGCAACAGTAGAGGTAGTGTAACAGTATAGGTAGTGTAACAGTAAAGGTAGTGTAACAGTAGAGGTAGTGCAACAGTAGAGGTAGTGTAACAGTAGAGGTAGTGTAACAGTAGAGGTAGTGTAACAGTATAGGTAGTGTAACAGTAGAGGTAGTGCAACAGTAGAGGTAGTGTAACAGTATAGGTAGTGCAACAGTATAGGTAGTGCAACAGTAGAGGTAGTGTAACAGTAGAGGTAGTGTAACAGTAGAGGTAGTGTAACAGTAGAGGTAGTGCAACAGTAGAGGTAGTGTAACAGTATAGGTAGTGTAACAGTAAAGGTAGTGTAACAGTAGAGGTAGTGCAACAGTAGAGGTAGTGTAACAGTAGAGGTAGTGTAACAGTATAGGTAGTGTAACAGTAGAGGTAGTGCAACAGTAGAGGTAGTGTAACAGTAGAGGTAGTGTAACAGTATAGGTAGTGTAACAGTAGAGGTAGTGTAACAGTAGAGGTAGTGCAACAGTAGAGGTAGTGTAACAGTAGAGGTAGTGTAACAGTAGAGGTAGTGCAACAGTAGAGGTAGTGTAACAGTAGAGGTAGTGCAACAGTAGAGGTAGTGTAACAGTAGAGGTAGTGTAACAGTAGAGGTAGTGCAACAGTAGAGGTAGTGTAACAGTAGAGGTAGTGTAACAGTAGAGGTAGTGTAACAGTAGAGGTATTGTAACAGTAGAGGTAGTGTAACAGTAGAGGTAGTGCAACAGTAGAGGTAGTGTAACAGTAGAGGTAGTGTAACAGTAGAGGTAGTGTAACAGTAGAGGTATGAACAGTAGAGGTAGTGCAACAGTAGAGGTAGTGTAACAGTAGAGGTAGTGCAACAGTAGACGTAGTGGCAACAGTAGAGGTAGTGCAACAGTAGAGGTAGTGCAACAGTAGAGGTAGTGTAACAGTAGAGGTAGTGCAACAGTAGAGGTAGTGCAACAGTATGTAGTGTAACAGTAGAGGTAGTGTAACAGTAGAGGTAGTGTAACAGTAGAGGTAGTGCAACAGTAGAGGTAGTGTAACAGTAGAGGTAGTGCAACAGTAGAGGTAGTGTAACAGTAGAGGTAGTGCAACAGTAGAGGTAGTGTAACAGTATAGGTAGTGTAACAGTAGAGGTAGTGCAACAGTAGAGGTAGTGTAACAGTAGAGGTAGTGCAACAGTAGAGGTAGTGTAACAGTAGAGGTAGTGTAACGGTAGTGCAACAGTAGAGGTAGTGCAACAGTAGAGGTAGTGTAACAGTAGAGGTAGTGCAACAGTAGACGTAGTGCAACAGTAGAGGTAGTGCAACAGTAGAGGTAGTGTAACAGTAGAGGTAGTGCAACAGTAGAGGTAGTGTAACAGTAGAGGTAGTGCAACAGTAGAGGTAGTGTAACAGTAGAGGTAGTGCAACAGTAGAGGTAGTGTAACAGTATAGGTAGTGTAACAGTAGAGGTAGTGCAACAGTAGAGGTAGTGTAACAGTAGAGGTAGTGCAACAGTAGAGGTAGTGTAACAGTAGAGGTAGTGTAACAGTATAGGTAGTGTAACAGTAGAGGTAGTGCAACAGTAGAGGTAGTGTAACAGTAGAGGTAGTGCAACAGTAGAGGTAGTGTAACAGTATAGGTAGTGTAACAGTAGAGGTAGTGCAACAGTAGAGGTAGTGTAACAGTAGAGGTAGTGCAACAGTAGAGGTAGTGTAACAGTAGAGGTAGTGTAACGGTAGTGCAACAGTAGAGGTAGTGCAACAGTAGAGGTAGTGTAACAGTAGAGGTAGTGCAACAGTAGACGTAGTGCAACAGTAGAGGTAGTGCAACAGTAGAGGTAGTGTAACAGTAGAGGTAGTGCAACAGTAGAGGTAGTGTAACAGTAGAGGTAGTGCAACAGTAGAGGTAGTGTAACAGTAGAGGTAGTGCAACAGTAGAGGTAGTGTAACAGTATAGGTAGTGTAACAGTAGAGGTAGTGCAACAGTAGAGGTAGTGTAACAGTAGAGGTAGTGCAACAGTAGAGGTAGTGTAACAGTAGAGGTAGTGTAACAGTATAGGTAGTGTAACAGTAGAGGTAGTGCAACAGTAGAGGTAGTGTAACAGTAGAGGTAGTGCAACAGTAGAGGTAGTGTAACAGTAGAGGTAACAGTAGAGGTAGTGTAACAGTAGAGGTAGTGCAAAAGTAGAGGTAGTGTAACAGTAGAGGTAACAGTAGAGGTAGTGTAACAGTAGAGGTAACAGTAGAGGTAGTGTAACAGTAGAGGTAACAGTAGAGGTAGTGTAACAGTAGAGGTAGTGCAAAAGTAGAGGTAGTGTAACAGTAGAGGTAGTGTAACAGTAGAGGTAACAGTAGAGGTAGTGCAACAGTAGAGGTAGTGTAACAGTAGAGGTAGTGTAACAGTAGAGGTAGTGCAACAGGGTCATGAGGTCAGAGGACTGACTCAGTCATATACATCAACATCTATCTAAAGTTAACAAACATTAGCTAACATTTGCCACCATACCAGAGTAAGAAAGGCTGTGGCAGCTAAATCCCTGGTGTTATGGAAATGAGCAGTGCTGTGCAGTGATTCAACTTTTAACATTTAGGATGAAGAATGTTTTATTTCTTCTTGCAAAGGACAGGTGACCTCACTTTAAATCACCTTCCCCACCCCTTCAACATGCACAGAGAAGTGGAGCTTGGCTACAAGTTGGACTTGCTGTGGATGCCAAGCTTGCAGTTTGTAACTAGGGCTGTACAAATAAGTTGTAGCCTACTTTACAGAAGTGTTGCAGGATGGAGTGTTTTAATGAGTATTATTGATCTGGTATATGTTTTTATCAGACTTGCAAATTTGCTATGTATTATATTTTGTGGTTCCAAAAAGAAATGTGTAAATACCCAACATGTAGAATGAAAATATGGAGTCAGATCAAATGATCTACAGTATTTCTAACAGGTTTCTTATGCACACATTTACACTACAAGCTATTTTCTTGTTTCTTGATGTTTCACTACTTACATACATGTCACAGAACGCCTCTGTGCCTGTATGAAATACTATTGATCTAATACAATCCATGATCTTTGTTTGTCCCTGTGTGAACACAATGTGAACACATGACACACACTTCAATACGTAATCTGTCCTGATAGCATCGAGAGGCTGCTGGTCTGTGGTGCAACATACGACTTCTTCTTGTGTCTTAACACACAGAAGGTCCCTTCAAATCCGACAAACAGCCAGACAATAACAACCACTGCTCTAATCTCAGTTACTGAAAAGGTGGTTGTTCATTTTAGTGTATGATCTATGTTTGTATCTTTTTACATCAAGGTATAGTTTTGATAAATCCTCGTCCAGAAAGATTGGTAATGGTTGACTCCATATTAAATAACTTATGTTAAAAAGAATACAAGCACACGTTAGGAGTTACAGCATAACCATGTCAACTTTATTAAACATGTACAGTTAGTCAGAACATAGAAGAGAAGCAGTAAACAGTGTACATATAAAAAAGGACAATATTACAAAAAGAAAATCCACCTAAACTTATGTTTATCTTAACTTGGTGTTATTGGAAAGGCGACTGATTCACAAGCACTTCAAAGAAAAAAAATCACTTTTGTTACTTGTAGGACCATAGAATTGCTTCTCTCTGGACTTTAAGCAAAAATATACCAGAGCGGTCCTGAGAAAGCGTACTCATTGGCATAGATGTATACAGTATATGTGTGCGTGTATAAATGTATGGAAATGTAGGTGTATTCTCAAGACAAGTTATACATAATAGGTTCTGTTGTTATTCCTGGCATATAATATTGTGAAAAAACAAACAAAAGAAAAAAAGGCCACTGAGCAGCCTCAAGTATGTACACAATATAAGCATTTCCAAAATGAACAAATCCATGCAGGTAATATTTTATGTGATGCAGGTGTATGATTCGTCCCTTTAGCATTTTGCTTTAAATGCAACATGAAGACTACAGGCAAACTATACTAAAATAACATAACTATGAGTCGTTTAAGAAAAACTACAAAGGATTTAATGAGTTGTTTTTTAACCTTACATATAGTATTATTAATATCGTCATTATATGAAAATAAAACATGGAAACTCTTGGAAAGGTATAGTAAAGGTTGAATGTGTTCCGACTCTGAATTGACTCGGATGTGGACTGCAGATTGTGTTTGAGAGGAGAGCAGAGGGGTAATGTTTTGTTGTGTGAGGAAGCAGTTATGTATATTATTCAAAGGTGAAGTCAGAGACAAAGCTATGGCTGAATTGGCAAACTTCGCCAGACAGTTATTTTAGTGAGGGAGAAAGGAAGGTTATAGGAACAATTCAGGCTTTTGATGAATTGTCCCTTCGGTGGTTTTACACTAAAGGAAAAATATCACAAAAACTGGACTGATGGGTTCAGATCTATGACAACATCCATCACTTTCATCACAATATAAAACACCTTTGTAATCACTGCAACCTATAAAGTTGTAGACACCAATGAGGCTTTGCATAATGTATTTTATTTAAATAGGAAACACCCACTGCAATGACAATATTCTGGCTGCTGTTGCACAATTATTATCTCCCTTCGTCTGCACGAATGAGTCAGATCAGACAGTATCTGTGACCTCAAACACAGCATTTAATAAACACACCTGCTCATACAAGCACTACTGTAGATCCTGCATAAAGGCCTGGGCATGGCAACATTTTGATCAAATCAAATCAAATTTATTTCTATAGCCCAATATCACAAATGACACATTTGTCTCAGTGTGCTTTACAGACTGTACAGGTTACGACACCCTCTGTCCTTAGACCCTCGCATCGCACAAGGAAAAACTTCCTAAAAGAAACCCCATAATTAAAGGGGGAAAATGGAAGAAAATGGAGGAAAATGGAGAGCAACTGAGGAGGGATCCCTCTCCCAGGACGGACAGACGAGATGTCGTGTGTACAGGATAAACAACATAGTACAAATACAACATTACGATCAGTGAGTTGGCTTGCATGGGCGTATTTTTCCCATTTTTCCCATTGAGTCCAACTTTAAAGGGCGAATTCACACTGTTGACCATTAGCAAGCTGTCTTGGCAGTGCTGGGAACAGATAGTCCAAAATAGAGGAAGCTATTGTATCAGCTGTGTTGCAGCATCGGCTTTGAGTTAATCTCTTATGTTGGAGTAAAAACTGCTGCACAAAAGAGGAATGGTTTAAAGATAGTTATGATACAGGAATTAACAGTACAAATGCCTTTTTTCAATAGAGCAATAAGTTTGTTAAGAGGATAATGAGTTCTGTAACTTATTGTGATTTATTCAAAATATATTTGCTAAAAAGGGAGAAACTTCAAGAAAGAAGTTCAAAAAGCTACCAAATAGTGCAAGCATGTTTCCAGCTGGTTAGCTCGCCAGTTACAGTAGTTTATTGACTCACGACAAGCTGGTAGAAATCCAATTTTACGAAGACTTGCCGATGAATTTCATTGTGCCCCTTTCTGGTGACCAGGCCTTAATCCCACCTGACCTGATTCAGTTACCTTCACTCACATACACTCTCCCCTTTCTTAACACACTCTCAATGAGAGTAATGTTTTTATGTGTGTACACTTGCGTGGAGTTTTTGAGAACAATAAAAGAAGAGTAGAGGGATAGTACGTCTATCTGCAGATCTACGGAATATCTAGAGAACTACTACATGTGAACAAAATGGCTATGCACGGTCCCTGCCATGTGTTGACGGCGTACTGTAGCTCAGAGGAACTCACGCGTCTCCTCTTTGTCAGGAAATATAGGAAAATAGAATTTCACAAAAACATGCATTCTCCATGAAAATGAAAAGGTTTCAACAGATACAGTAAACCCTGCAGAGACGAGCATGTGGGTTGTTCAGGGCATCTGCATGTGTGGAAATGTGTGTGTGGAAATGGCATCCATGTCACACGTGATACATGTTAAATGTAACACAGAGGGATGTTGTAGAATGTGGAGTTTATATCTGTTAATGTGAGTGTATGTTCGGAGGGCCACAGTACATGTGAACTTCAGAGGGGGTCGTGTCTCTCAAAAGATTTTTCCTTTCTTCTTGTTCTTTTCCATTGTCCTGTGTGAGAAACAAGAACAGGGAGAACATTACAATCTTGTAAGATAACATGGAATAAAACTTTATTGGTCTTTACAGCACCTTGGGAAAATCGTGTAGCCATCTTAAAGGCTACTTTATCTGTCCGTCATGGTCTAAGCTGTATGAGGCTCGGCTGCAGTCTGGCCTTATAATGCTGATAATAAATATTTATTTGTACACCAGATAAGATCAATAAACACATGCTCACATCAGGGCTAGTAAACTGCAGCCTGACTTGGTGTCTGTTACTAAAACTGGATTTCCCCATATGGGTCCATATGGTGTAGATGATGCAGGATGATCCAATCTTCATATTTGCTCCTCTTGTCGTGTTTGTAAAGGCCCTGTCACACATATCCGTATGGCGGAAATGTATACGAAAAATAGCTCACAATTTGTCAGAGTCCAAATACGTCCAACTTTTCATCGGATCGGAAAAGTGAACATATACAGATACGCATGTCTGACCTATTGATAGAGTATCACTTACTTATACAAAACATATCAGACGAATGCCCAACGAATGCATAACGTATACAAAAATATGGTGTATACAAAATATTGGCGATACGCTGGTTTACGTTGATATAAGGTAAGGTACAAGTAGTGTTCGTTAAGAGCTCGCTGTGTTACGCTGGGGTGCGTTGTTGAACGCTGAGGCCGTGAAATTTTTTTGAGCGTGTTCAAAATGATCGGACGTACCCAACGTGTGCTTCATAAGTTATGCAGACGTTACACATAAATTACGTTACGTTAGAGGTACTTAAAATGTATGCCTGACGACGGAGTAACTTATTAAACGTGTTTCTACAGTACAGCTAGCGTTTTGGGAGCTTATTGGGGTTTAAATATAGTATATAGGGTCCCTGTGAGTAGCTCACCCTCACTTCTTCACAGCATGTCTTGATGAATACATCAACCCATCATCAGAGAGCATGGAGGATGCTGAGAGGACAAGAGTACATTCTAGCCGTTCTCCAGCATCAGCATGACGTGAACCAAATGGCACTTTTCCAGCTCCGTTGGCCAGACACTCTGATAAGTTTTGTATAAGTAAGTGATAAGCTAACAATGTTTGACATACGTATAATAATTTGTTATGTATTCGTTATGTATACGTCAGCTACAACACCGCTGTGGAAAAGTCGGACGTATTTGGACTCGGACACATTCTTTGCTACTTTTCATATACGCCGGCATGTTTCTACCATACGGAGCTGTGTGACAGGGACTTATGTCTGGCGTGTTCGGCGTATCGTCTGTGTCCTTCAAACGATCACAACTTACCCTTAATTTATATCAACGTATTGCCGATATTTCGTATACACCAGCATACGTTTCAGCCATACGGATATGTTTGACTGGGCCTTTAGAAAGTCAGTGTCAGCACACAGGTAATTCCATTAACCTCCACCATATAGACCAAACTAGATTTTCCCCTTTTTGTAGACAGTATGAATTTATAATGTTTTATACATTCATGGTGTGTGTTAGCCTGGATATATTAACTGTGACGATCAATATTTCTAAATGTTTTGAGCCAAATGAGCTGAAGTAAAGATTTTGTAGCTATTCGTAGTACGGATGTCACGAGAACTGAAACTTCAGTGCCAAGCAGAAAGCAGAAAATTCTGACAACACGACGGTACTTGTTTTCAGGGATTGAGACGAGGATGATAGGTAATGTGTTTGAGACTATCTTTCTGGGGTGTCCAGTAGACTCTATTTTCCCCTGATAATGCTACATTGTTAACAACAAATCCATGTTGAAATTGGTATGGGAGCTAGTTAACATTAGCTGTTAGCAGCCGGTGAGCAGCACAGTCCTGCTTGGCTAAATAACGGAGCTAACGCTAACAGAGGTTTGTTGATTGTTACATTATGAAGCATTCAAACTCCATTCAGTAAAAACAGGTTTTCTTTTGAATAAATTCACCTGTTTGAAAAAATGTTTTCACATCAATATAAAATTAGATATTAGGGAGGGAATTATGACCCGTTTAACTTCCTGACAAAACCCAGTATGCTAACGGAAATAAAGGAGTGCATGTTGAAGTACACTACATGGCATTTATTGTTTTGTTTTTTACATTTTTGGTATTAGGTCCTTCCTAATTCGTACTGGTAACCTTTATAGGTCAGTGAAGGTAGCATATTATGTCATTCAATGTTGGAAACAAGTAAGAAAAATTTGCTGAAAATGAAATGTGCCACAACAATAACAATATAGAGTTCATGTCTTATTTGAGAAAAATCATGGCAACAGTATTGTCAAAGGACATGTTGTCATATACACATACTGCAGACCTAACAAAAGAAGTTAAACAGCTGTGCAAGCGTTACTGACTTGGAGGCGTCCAGTTTCTGCTGCTCGAGGATTCTCTGCTGAGCCTCCCAGTTGGCCCTCTCATCCTCAAACACTCGTCTCTTTTCCTCCAGCTCTTTGTACTGCGCCTCCAAGTTCCTTTTCATCTGTTCGTGGCGTCGCTCCAGCTGAGGGTCAAAACATTAGATAGACTCACTCAAGTTGTATGTTCCCTTCAATAGCACATGTGATCACTATCAGTCGTCTATTTACTTATTTAACTAGAGTTTGATCTTGTTATCTTGTCGTTTATCGATGTCTCTGTGCAGTCACATTTCCTTTCCCCGGCAGCTGGTCATCTGTAGACTGCAGCTTAACTTTAGCTAATGTTAATTCTGAAGATTCTACAGTCAACCCATCAATTTGAATGCCTAGATTCATGCAAATAATAGTGTTAAAATAATGTTTTTTTGACTCAGCCTAACACCTGCATCATAGATGTCTGTTTATACTGCCGTGTTAAGAGAAATTACTTGCAAGCCAATCAGTAAAAACATGCTCAGTGGCCAAAGTATAAAGAATGTATTAGTAATTTAATAAACTCAAATATGGGTTCATAGGCATTGCATTAAGATTTAACACTGAATAGTTATCAACTGGAATTGCCCTGGATTAGCAGCTTCAGTACTTGGGGGACATGAGATGTTTTCCTATAAATCACTGGAGCCTTTAATTGGAACAAAGATCAACGAGAAGTCTTGTGAAAAGCCACAGTGGAGAGCTGCAGGTGAGGCGTTTGGCTTTTAGAGGTTCATTAATTGCATCATGTTGGACGCCATGAATGGTGACAATGAAACAATATAAAAGGCATCACACATACTTCACAGCTCAGATCAGTTCTTTAACACAACTTTTCATCTCTCTCAAACCCACCTCAGCCTCCGAGTCCTTCAGTTTCTGCTTCTTCTCCTTAACCTTCATTTCAAAGACCTGTTCCATTTCTGCCTCCATCTTCTTCATTTTCATCACATGCTCCCTGCGCTCCTCCTCCATCTGTGCCAGGGGACTCCTGTTGATCATAGCAAAGGCATGGATTAATTGTTAGTTTTACTTTGTTTGGTAAACATTTAAGGAAAGCTGTGACAACAAGCTGCCATGGTAGTATTCCACATCTAAAGTCATGTGTTCTCTTTTATTAAAATGAAGGAAGTAGTAGTTTAGTAATTGAGCAGTACTTAGTGAGCTGTCCCTTGGACTTGGAAGTGTCCACTCCATTACAGGTGACGGCAGCAAGTTTCTTACTGCGATAATTCTCATAGTGGACGTTATTGGTGACGTCCTTGAGATCCTGCATATGGGTCCTATGGAAGAAGAAGAAGAAGAAGAAGAATCAGATACAATAAGCCTGCAGGAGGATGGGGAGGAAAAAGGAAGAGAATCCCAGAAGAAAGATGCAGCTTATTTATAAGGGAACAAGGTAAAGCTACAAATTAATTGTACATATATTAAAACAATGACAATTGCTCCATTAGCTTCTGAGACACTATAATGCATTTACTGAACACTAACGTGGGCATTAGAATACACTTGTCAGCCTCTAGTGGTCTTAATGAGTAAGAAATAAACATGCCTTGATGAGATGAGAAGTTTTTTTAACAGGCTATGAAACTCAATTTAATATTGATGCCTATATATGACCTCCATAAGCAAACGAGACCGTCAGAGAGAAGATTGGCTTTTTCTATAAAGTTATTCTGTTCCTAATGCCAGACCAGAAGAGCCCATGTTTACATTTCCACAGGCAAAGATTCACGGTGAGTCGTATGTTAGCCGGTTAAAAGGAAGCAGGAGATTTTTCTTGAAGTTATATTCTGTGTAAGTCTGTTCTATTTCAAAGCTTAACACTGAATACGTTCCGTCTCGCGCATGCACAGGTCGAATATTTATATCAACAAAGTCACGTGTGACCTCGGATAACCCCGGCCATGTATAAGATCCGGTGTCATCGACGAAATCAGTCCTTAATTTCTTCTCGCTAAGACGCAGGCGAGTACTCTCTGAGCAATAGCTTGAGCTAATCAGGAAGTATACTATTACTTAAAAAGTTTGACGCTTGTAGCCTCGTGACCGCGTTGGTCAGAGCTGCGGGTTACTCGCCCTCCAGAGGCTGCAACTCCAAGAGGGAACTGTGTGCCACCGGTTTTGGACCTTTGTACTGGCGGACTCCGGTCAAGTTCATCGGTGGTGAGATCATTAAATTTAGCAACAAGCTAAAAATGTATGTTGCCAACTGGAGCGTGACGCTCTGTGTTGGCTAACACTAGTAGATCTAGCTGTTAAATGATATGGTGTACATTACTGTTGCCGCTGTTTTCATTAGTAGAGTGCTCTCGCTCAATTCTAACTGGTGGACCGCTAGCAGGAGCTTGTCGCCATTTCAACTGTGGGTGCCGGAGTGCACCTGAAGAAAGCACTAGCAGGCATCAATTCTGACTGCCGTACATCCAGCTGCAGGCGAGCCTGCGCCGTGCGAATGAAAGTCCCATGGAGGTGTTTTCTGCCTCCTCCAAGGAGCAACGAGCCGAGGAACAGGAGCCAGGCCTGCTTCTAGAAGCACTTTGGCATCCTCATCAAATTGAGTGGCTGAAGCTGCCATCGAGACAAAATCCTCCTCCGGAATTAAGTTAGCCCTCGTTGGAGTGGGTGCAGCAGCACTCTCCGTACCAGCACCTTAATGGAGAGCCAGGAGGAGTGACCTCATCTGGGCCAACTCGGGAGACAGCAGGTCCATCCTAGAAGACAGTTTGTCAGACTTAGTCTTCTTCTTGGGCGGAGCACCCTCAGTCTCTGTGGCGCGACGCCTAGCATGGGTAAGTTGGGCTGGAGTCAACTGCTCAGACAAGGGGACACCAGCTTCACCCATCTGCTCCACCTCAGCCAGCCTAGCAGCCCTCACCGCACGAGGGGCAAGAGCAAGGCAAGAGCAAGGCAAGAGGGGCAAAGATCATGGCCATCTTCTGGTTGAAGGGGAGCCATACAGGTGTTACAGCCGGGAGAGCTAAACATGGCCATCGATGAATCCTGGATGACCGCCAGAGTTCTTAGTCACTCGGAATTTTGCGAGAAGATTCTGTAGGACTGATCTCGTCGATGACACCGGATCTTATACATGACCGGGGTCATCCGAGGTCACACGTGACTTTGTTGATATAAATATTCAACCTGCACATGCGCGAGACGGAACGTATTCAGTGTTAAGCACTGCCTCTGGCGGTCATCCAGGATTCATAGAACCGTAGTTAAATACGTCACTTTCGTTTTATTTATGAAAGATATATTGCGAGAATTGTTTTTACATCAATATATGAATTTATGTTGGGGGCTAAAACAAAGTTTACTTTGTTTCACCATCATCATAGTAGTTATTAAACTTCAATAGATGCATTCCCTCATCGCTACGCATCTTGTACTCAGGTGCATCTTTCTCTCACTCTTTTCCAAAACAAATGTATGAGCCAGATCCAGATCCAGATCTTCACGACAGGAGGCGGTGCTGCACATGGAAACACCACTGCTTTGGTCAACAGGGACCGCCAAAATCAACACAAAATTAAAGTTGCCTGTAGTTGCTTTACGATTGGGACATAAATGTTGAGCAGAACACTGTCTCACCTGATCAGCATGTTGCGTAACACAGTAAAGTCGCAGTGTTCCCCATTCTCCACTGAAGCACACAGGGAGAGAGAGGAAAACAGAGAGGGAGGGAGAGAGACACATATCTAAATTACTACACATGAACACTTCTCAAGTAATAATCAGAATAATCATTATCTGGTCTCAAGGGAAACTGACTAACTGTCTTACAGGTGCTAAATAACGACAATGAACCAAATGAACCAGATTAACTGTGCAAATAGCTGTCAGCTGCTGGGTCTCTCTCTGGCACAAACTACTTTTACTGTGTTTTTAGTGAGTAAGAGCAACACCACTGTATTGTTAATAACATGATAACACATATAATGTATAGTGGTAATATATAAAAAATAGAAGCAAAACATCACCAAGTTTAACTTCATGATATTAATCTCTCATGGTACAAACGCATACATACCACAGTATGTAAAGTTCACTCATTCATGTGTTATTAAGGGAGGGTATATTGAGAGAAGTGACAGTAAAAGGAGGCATTGTTCAATACGAGTTGTAGTACAGCACTAAGGGCAGAGGGGCATCAGGCCATGATCACATAGGAAGGTTTTATTGGAGCAATTGGCTTTCATTCAGTTTTTTATCAGGTTGTGCCTACAATTGTTTTGGAGCTTCATACAAAAATTCTGTTCTCCTTCAACAGAAAACAATGCTGCTGCAAACTTGTCTTGTGCAGTTTGATATCAGAAAAACTTATTTTGTACAGTTACCTAATTATATGCAACAACTTCTAACCCATCCTGATCACTCTGAAATATTGATAAACTTAAAAAGGTAAACGGTGCACCAGGTAAGTATACTTCAGTGGTGGCTGATGTTGTAAATGCTTATGCAGAGGAGAGGACCCACGCTCTACTACATGGAGTATGTTTGAGGCATCAGTGTGGTGGGCTGAGAATGCCCTCTAACACTGCTCAACCTCAAAGCAGCATTAAAATATGTTTGGGATAAGAGCAATAACCTGTAAACACAACAGTGACATATTATCAGCTTATAAAGCAGCAGACATTCATTTGTTTCTGTCTACCTGATGAAAGCCAGTTCAATATTCACTCATCTCCTCCAACTCCTAGAAACATACAGTATCTGTCTCTTTAGCTGCTATATGCTCCCCTATGTTCACCAGCTAGGCTCTAACTGTGTCTGGCTGCTGTTAGCAGCTACTGTACAGAAAACAGCAGCCTGATTGAACCTGAAACAACATTGATGAGACCAGTGGGACTGAACAGTACATTTGCAGCCACAGAGCGGCCAGCTGAAAGATGCTTCATAGAGTTGAGGGGAACTGCAAAGTTTTGTGATAATTCTGTTGGTTCTGCACTACAAGTGAGCCCTTTGACATTCTACGTTGTTGTACAGATAGGTTTTGTGCACAAGAAAAAAGCCTCCTATCTGATCACAGCCTTTCACTGTTGGACGCCACAGACTAAGAACGAACAAGAGTTCTTGGTCAGACAACAGTAAAGAGAACTGGCCTCATTTCAACATGGTACAGTTAGATGATTGTGAGTTTTCATCTTAACAACAAAAGACATGGTTACATGGTTAGATGGGAT
The DNA here is from genome assembly GCF_900634415.1 of Cottoperca gobio. NCBI lineage: Eukaryota > Metazoa > Chordata > Actinopteri > Perciformes > Bovichtidae > Cottoperca > Cottoperca gobio. The sequence continues at coordinate 1,913,213 of NC_041360.1, forward strand.
TCTGAAAAAGGACTGCAGATAAACTGCTGCTCAGGATGCATGTGGTGGATCTCCAGCCTCCTCTTCATCAAATATGATGCTCCTTATTGGTTAGCCTCCACCTCGCTGGCAGCCAATCATCATCAGGGAATCAGGAGGACACCTTACCATTGATGAAACTTAAGCAGTCCCGCCCCGTGGCATCCCAAGCCAGCCAATGACCTTCTGTCTCTTCTAGATGAGGGAGCTCTGACGGAGGGGAGGGGTATGGTTTTTCAGTTACTGTCTGCGCCCAGCGGGGGCTAAATCTGGGTCTGGAGCAGCTGAGTTTATTATGGCTCAGACCTTGCCTGGTTCGAGCCCAGAATCGACCTAGCTTTAGCCCAGATTCAGCCCAGATCAACACCATAACCTGCATATGTCCAAGCTGACTTAAGAGAGTAGGGGTTGTGGTGGTTGGAGGGGGTGTTATATTAGGAACTATGCATGACCAGCTGGGGGTGCAAGTCTCAATGAGGGAAAACGTGGAGAAGCTAAGGGGGTCATAGGAAAAAAAAAAGAAGGTTGTAAGTTATAGTATACAGATCTTATATGTTGATGAATGGCAGAAAATACCTGATGCATACTCCAGGGTCTTTAAAACAAATTAAAATCATTTTAGTTTCATATTTGTCAATCATGCACTTTATGGAAAATTGTCTCAGTCCATCAGGTGTTTTGAGCCCAAGCGCTGAATCTAGCATAGTGTATTTAAGCCACGATGATGAACTGCATTGGTGTAATGAATCAAGAGCACACAACTGTTTCAACATCTTTATATGTTAAAATTAAAAATATACTAATGAGTGAGAATTCATGATACCAAACCACATATTATCTTGATGATTTAAATAAGCTGTTACATGCCCTTTTGGAAAACACTAGCTCCCCATTAACTGCTCATAAGCCTATATTAAATCTATAAGCAATGCGTTAGGATGGTGGATACCAGTCCTTGGTCCAGTGATACAGCAAGGCCTGTACACCGCGCTCAGCCTGCACCAACACAACCACGTCAACATGTTGAATCATGTGGTGAAGCAGGACAGAAATCAAACGGTACAACAGTGTGCGATACCATAGGAGCAAAGAAGGGAACCACATTAGCATTAGAGTGATATTTCTTTTGCAGCTGTAGCTTCAGCACCAAACAGCCTTTAGTTTTCTCCATGACTATTCACAGCATCAGACCTGGGACAACAAGAGAGGATGTCAAGGCTTTAAACCTGCTGAGAACACTGGGCAGAGTTTGTGATACGTGTCAAGTAAGCCTCATCAAATGCACCTTGCTGGATAACACCTGTTTATTACAACCATGGCCATCATTCTTACCAGCAAGAATAACATTTTACTCCCCAAGTTAATTGCTGAGATTGGCGAACACAGTGACAATAAAAAGATGTCTGATGAGGCAAGAAACACGAGCAATCAGACAGGTTTTCAACAAACCCTCAGGTCAGCCAAACATGTTTGGAAGAGAAAATAAAGACAAATGGTAGAATTATTACCCAAACAGTTTGATCTGTTGCTTTAGATGGATTATTAGTAACTATCAGGTGTGTATCAGGTCACTTTCAGTTTTACCTCCACATTAAGCGGTTTGAGATAATCTGGCTAAAGTGATGTCACCCTGTTCCCACATCTCAGTAAGTACTTTAGTGAGTAACTGATAGAAATAATAGTCAAAGCTATCAAAAAAAGACCCACATTGTAATAAACTGGAGTTATCCTTTAAAAACATACAGTGAGTCTGTCTTACGGGTTGGCTATCAAATTGAGTGATAAAAACAAAGACAACAAACAGAATCATTCATGTGTCCCTCTGGTAGATTGGGAGCTCTTCTGCCCCATGGTTACAGCTGTCACTATGATGACTAACACTAGGAATTAAATATTCCTTAGGCATGAGGAATATCTTAAAAAGTACTTATGGAGTGAGACAGTGATGAAAGTTGGATTTTTGCTGACCGATATCAATATTTGAGAGTTAAAATATTTAATTACTATCCACCGATATTTACTTTTTTAACATAACAGATGCACTTCTATGAGAAGGATACCTTGAGTTTCTGACCAATACAGGTAATGAGAGAGATATAGTACCATTCCACATTTTCAAAAACACTTGTCAGTGCTCTCCGGTGCTAACTTATACCAATGTGTCTGTGAAGAAACTATAAGTGGATAATAGAAGCCATGCTCATATATTGGTGAGGCGCCACTGACATAATGATGTAAATGTAGTGTTTCCACCAATATGGAGCATAGGAGATGTACCCTGCTGTTCAGTGGATGGAGTATTTGGTCAAATAAGCCCAGGCCATTGGGACACTACCATAACAAACATACCATATGTATAGTCTAAGTACTATCTCATTAAAAAATAAACCCCACAGCATCAGATGCATTGAATTCCTGAAATCTTCTCTTCAAAATATCTGATGATATACTATATTAATAGTTGCCACTCCTGGACTCTGCTTATAAAGCTCTAAGCTATAGAGGCTCATTCAGCAAAGAGCACTGGGGACAATCCTCTACTGAGAACACATGAAGGGTTTTGGTGTCTATGTTTTTTGTATTTCAAGATATCATATTTTAACATTTTAATATGTTCATGTATTTCTTTGTTTTCAAATGTTTCCAAAATAGTGTATTTTTAGTACTTTAGCCCAAGTCTGATTCGAGCATTGGTTTGACCATCAGCCTAATGATGAGACAGCACAGCAACAGAAAAGTGGAGGGAAAGGAGGGATGGAGAGTTTGGGGGACACGGAGGAGGAGGACGAGGGGAGAAAATGAGGCTGAAATAAAGTGAAAGATGGTTTGGTTTACCAAAAATGCCCTCTGTCAGTCATGGAAAAGAATAGACAAAAAAATAAGAAAAAGAGAGAAAAGAAAGAATGAAAAAGTGAAAGACTGATAAACGGTCAACCACAGAGCAACAAAGGTATATTACTCTACTTACAGTATATCATCTTTAAAAACTAATGAAGAGTAACACACCAGAATGAGCAACAGCAGTTCATTGTGGCGAGTGGTGACACTGGTTTGGGTCAGTCAGTGCTTTAAACAACATATCCAGTAACAGACATGTCGATCCTCCATTTTTCCAGAATCCCTATCAGGGTCAAGACCAACACTACCAAAAGGACTGTGTGCATGTGAGTGAGTCTGTGTTGAGGGAAGACGAGTGGGTGTATAAGGTAACAATGCATTAACTGCCAGGTAACTTCAAATTTGTCAAAATGTAACAATATCGTTTGGAACATGTAGCTCTCATTTATTTCCCAATTTGAATAAAAGAAAAGTAGCAAACATTCTAATTAAAAGTGGAGGTTCTTTCTTGACCTTGGGAACACGTAACAACCATGTAGTCAAATATTCTAAACGCAAAATTCAATTACTTAGCTATTCCAGAGGCTTTGGGACAACTTTTAAAAGGTCAGTTCGCAATAGTGCAAGTATGGTTGCTGCTAACCCTCCATTCACGAAAACACACTCCAAAACTGAAGAAGCAGCAAGATGCCAGTCATTGAGAACTGATCCTTAAAAACCATCCAGGTATCGCTAACTGAGACTCAAAGCCTCAAAAGTCGTTCAGCAGCACGACATGGGAAGGTAAAAAACTAAAATGTAACTCTATGCAAACATAACACAGCTAACTATTTGTAAAAATGTACAAAGCTGTACCACTCAACTATTGTCTCAATGTCCATGGACACACTTGGTGGCTTGGCACCACCTTATTAACGTGATGGTTCAGTGTGACTATCAACTTTTGTTTGACTTACAAATCCAATGAATATAATATAATAATTTTTCTTACTAAGATGAATATCTTTTTCAAGACTTATCCTATGGAACTCCAGCAGGTGTATTTGTTTTCTACTTTAACAGGGTGCATTTGGTCATCAACTCATTTCCAGTCAAGAACACATTTTTCTAAGTGGCTGTATTACCTGGTAGTGAATACATTCGGTGGATACAGGGGTCATTGTAGAAAACGTGCACCGTGTCCCACACTCTCAGGAACATCATGCGTCACTCATCATGATAATAATACTGGGACTGCTGGACAATTTCAAACACATCAAAGTTCGCCAACATGAGTCCGCCTCTCTCTCACATCTGTCATTGTCTGACCAAGGTGCAATGACATAAATGTGCATCTTGAAAACAGACACAAAATAAAAAGAAGCTTAATTGTTGCCCCTTGTGAACTTTCAAAGTGTGCACGCTTCTTTTATGGTTCATTTTCTAGTTTGGCCAAAGAATGGAAGCAGTGTCCTTCTTTTCTGGTAGTGGACCTGAGTGAACCTACCTTCCGCCACGCCCCATGGGTACTGGCGACCTCTGACCTTCTTTCCGTTCACCTCGATTACCACGTTGCTGCCGACCACTGCCAGTGGCATCTTCTCCTGGAGTGAAAAAAACCCCCGAAACTTTATTTTACTGCATCCAGCTCTCTCTGGATGTTGCACTACTAACAGCTGTTTGAAAGACTTCTTTGTTCTTCAATGATTGATTGGTCACATCCTCTGGCAACTTACCATACCTGACATCACAGTTTCATTTGGGAAGTTGTTTGATTCTTTGGCTTGGGATACTCATGTCTGCTAACATGTTTATCAGTCATTTTACAGTCAAACTCCTGGTCACGCTAAAATGAGTCACAGCAAAAAGTGTCCATGTGTCAAGCCTCTAGCGTGAGTAAAAGGGTGGAGCTAGAGGCATGGTAATATAGGGACTGCTTGCAAGGCTAGTTAATTAATTACTATGGGTGGCAAGCTAACCACTAACACACTAGCACCGTGTTAATACCATGCTTGCTCTTGCCAGAGGAAGCAGTTACTGGGGCACTAGTGACAATTCTTCAATGAGCTTGTCTATAAAGCTGATGATCAGTGATGTAAAGAGGCTGCCAGGCATGAAGACATGGGGCAGAGCTTGGTTACAGACCAAAGGACAGACTGATCTTTGGGTGTGTCTCTATCAATCTGTCTTCCTGTTGAGATCAATTAGAAGTCCTTAAATCAATATTTAGTTTTTATATATATACCAATAAGATTGTGTTGTCCTTTACCTTAATCTTTCGGATGAGCTTGTTGTCCTCGTCGTCCTCCGTGTCAGGGAATTCATAAATTTTGATTTTGTGCTCCTGTATCTCTTTCATTATCTGATGAAGTTAGAAAGTAATCAGAATAAAGGAAACAAGTACACACTATTGGCCTATATACATACAGTGCATCCGGAAAGTATTCATACTCCTTCACTTTTTCCACATTTTGTTATGTTACAGAAAAATTTAAATATCACATTTACTTAAGTATTCACACCCTTTGCTGTGACACTTGAAATGAAGCTCAGGAGCATCCAATCTCTATTTATCATCGTTGAGATGTTCCTACACCTTGTTTGGAGTCCACCTGTGGTAAACTAAATTGATTGGACATGATTTGTAAAGACACACACCTTTCTATGTAAGCTCCCACAGTTCACAATGTATGTTTGTGCAAAAACCAAACCAGGAGGTCAAAAGAAGCCTGTGGAACTCAGACAGGATTGTGTCGAGGCACAGAGCTGGGGAAGGCTACAAAACCATTTCTGCTGCATCAAAGGTTCCCAATAACACCGTGGCCTCCATCATTCTGACATGGAAGAAGTTTGGAACAACTAAGACTCTTCCTAGAACCGGCTTCCCGTCCAAACTGAGCAATCGGGGAGAAGGGCCTGGGTAAGAGAGGTGGCCAAGAACCCGATGGTCACTCTGACCGAGCTCCAGAGATCCTCTGTGGAGATGGGAGAACCTTCCAGAAGGACAACCATCACTACAGCACTCCATGGATCTGGGCTGTATGGCAGAGTGGCCAGACGGAATCCACTGCTCAGTGCAAAACACATGAAAGCTGCTTGGAGGACTCAGACTGTGAGAAACAAGATTCTCTGGTCTGATCAAACTAAGATTGAACCTTTGGCCTCAATTCTAAACGTCACGTCTGGAGGAAACAATGCACTGCTCATCACCTGTGCAATACCATCCCAACGGTGAAGCACGGTGGTGGCAGCATCATGCTGTGTTTTTTCTTTTCGGTGGCAGGGATTGGGAGACTAGTCAGGGTCGACGGAAAGCTGAATGGAGCAAAGTACAGGGAGATCCTGAATGAAAACCTGCTCCAGAGCGCTCTGGACCCCAGACTGGGCCGACGTTTCACCTTCCAACAGGACACCGATCTTAAGCACACGGCCGAAATAACGCAGGAGTGGCTTCGGGAGAACTCTGTGAATGTCCTTGAGCGGCCCAGCCAGAGCCCAGACTTGAACTCAACTGAACATCTCTGGAGAGACCTGAAAAAGGCCGTCCATCGGTGGTCCCCATCCAACCTGACAGAGTTTGAGACGATCTGCAAAGAAGAATGGAAGAAACTGCCCCAAAATAGGTGCCAAGCTTGTAGCATCAAACTCAAAAAGACTTGAGGCTGTAATTGCTGCCAAAGGTGCTTCAACAAAGTATTGAGTAAAGGGTGTGAATACTTATGTACATGTGATATTTAGTGTATTTTTAATACATTTGCAAAAAATTCTAAAACACTTTTTTCACTTTGTCATTATGCGTGTGTAGAATGTTGAAAAAACTTTTGTATTTAATCCATTTTGGAATAAGGCTGTAACATAATAAAATGTGGAAAAAGTGAAGGGGTATGAATACTTTCCAGATACACTGTATGTAGATCAAAAAGTATTTACATTTCTCCTTTAGGGTTACCATCCTTAATCCCTAATTTTCTGGCAGTTTTATTGATACCACTTTCATGTCTATGCATAAAGTATGGAGCTGGAACCAGGAGGTGATTAACGTAGCTTAGCATAAAGGATGGAAGAAAGATGAAACAGCTTAGCTCAGTCCAAAGTAAAGAAATATATGCGTACCAACAGCTCACTAAGTAACAATCTGTACACACAAAAAAAACATTAAAGCAATACGTTGTGGATTCTGTGTGAGTTATGTACTGGAACAATTTTTTCCTGATTATTAGAGGACCCTTTCAAACCTCATATTTGTTCCTTCCCGTCCTTTCTGGAATGCGTCTAGGTTGACGCGCTCAAACATTGCACAGAGTTCACCGCCTTCTTTGTTTTGTCACTTATTTCTCTCTCATTCAGAATCCATCATATTATGTTTTTCTTCCTTTTACAAACAAAGAGTCGTTCTTACCGGGTGAAGCAGGTATGGGGTGAACTTGCAATAAAACTAAAACAACTTAAATCTACTTTTTCTGAGTGTAACGCAGCAGTCAAAAAAACGTATGACTTCAAACCAAAAAAGACGCCGTCTTAATGACAACTCCCTGTTATATACACCAGCTGATACCATCAATCAGCTGATGTCACCTTGAGGATATTTTAACTTTGGAAAGAGCCAGGCTAGCTATTTCCCTTGTTGCCAGTCTTTATGCTGAGCTAGGCTAACTGCCTTCAAGTTCTAGCTCAATACTTCCCGTACTTCCCAAAATGTCTACTATTGCTTGACATGTATATGCTGCTTGCAGTAAGTAAATAAAACACAAATATGCTACAAATTATTCTATCTATTCAAGTTCTAGTTGGACTGTCACAGCAGCACTGCCTATCCCACTGATGAGAGAGAGACACAGACACAGACACACACACCTGTTTTTTAAAAAGTTGGCACTCTTCTGGGGTCAGAGTGTCGGCTTTTGCAATAAGAGGGATGACGTTGACTTTGTCGTGGAGTCTCTTCATGAACTCGATGTCGAGCGGCTTCAGACTAAAGGATACAGACAGATAGACAGACAGAAAACCGTAAGAAAAACAAGTGACAGAAGTCAACAGAGGTCCATTACTTTGTGCTACACATCAATTCCACTTTCCACTTTTTGTGTGAGTGTTTTTCTGAGAATGAATCTAAAGAAAATGCATGACTTTTCAAAGTTAATGCAGTTCAGTGGGTCACCAACAGCAAAGACACAATGAAGCCAGAAGCGAGTGAAGGACGTTTTGTCTCATGGGTTCCTCTTCTGTGGTGAGAACTGGTTGTTTTGTCTTGCTGGGCTGATGAGGGGTTGTCTTTGTAATACTCCCATGGGCCCTCAGTCTCTGTCTGAATGACAAGTGGGACTCTGATTCAGTTGTGTCGGCGTGTGGTTAGTGGGCAGTGTTTGTGGAAAATAAGTGTTTAGTGCATAATGGGAGAAGATTATGTAAAAATATTCCTGTACATGGTTGAATACTTGTATCCTGTCATGCTCATATGAATGCAATTATTTTCCTTAATGTATACTCAAGTAATGACATGCTATGTCCGGACATAGTTCTGTATGTGTTTGTGTGTGTGTGGAGTGAGTGTGTATGAAGGGGATGTTGAGGTACTAACTCATTCCAGGAATGCAGAATACAAAGAGAGCAACAAAACAGCTGTTCAGGGTTCACTAGTTCGCAGAGTGTGCTTATGAACTTGATAGTAACGGGGTCAGGTTGGTGTACAATGCAGCATCAGAGGAGTCCTGGAGTGAATACACTCCCAGATAAAACAGGAGTCACAGTGTCTGGTCTAAAGATTGCTGAGATACTGACTGTTGAGGCACTTCTGTCATCTCAAAATGTTGTTCCTTTTGGAGTTAAAGCATAAATCCTCTTTACACTGATGTACCAAACTAGCAGCACCCTCTGCTGGTTGGACTCACTATTGGAGCCGCAGCATGCAAAATGCAAAATGCCATTCTGCAGCTGTTGCAGAGGATTGAATTTGAGTGCTGTCAAATAAAAGTCAAGATTGCAGTTGAACACAGTTTTGCAGAGAAATTAAATACATTTCTAAATGTATAGTATCATCTTCTATGCTCAAAGAAATCAGTTTAATAAGCTATGAAACACTGTGAATCAGACAATTTTAAATAGTTAGATTATTCTAACGTTCTATTAGTTATTAAATTATTTCTCCCGTGCAGTGCATGCAAAAGAGGTTGAAAGAAGTCTAAGGGTCTACAGCCATGCTAGCTAGTCTCTGTGACGCTGCACAGTGCTGCTTCAAGCAAAATGCTAATATTAGCATGCTAACATGCTTATAATGATAATGCTAACATGAAAATATGTTCAATTTAATTTAGTGTGCTAGCACGCTACATTTGCTAATAAGCACCAAACAAAGTACAGCTGAGGCTGATGGGATTATCATTAGTAAAGACCTAAGAAGAAATAATTGACCTAATGATGGCACTCGTGAAATGTTGAGGAAGTTAAAGTTATCATCTTGAATGGGACCTGAATATCTACAACTATTTCATATCAATCCGTTAAATAGTTGTTTAGATTTTTCAGCCCAGACCCAAGTGGTAGACCAACATACAGCATTACTATCCCTTGAGCCAAGCTGCTAGCATGGCTGAAAATGTCTCAGGTATTGCTCCTATTCTTGTCCCCGGCTAAACGTGGATAAGAAGCAGCATGAGGATATTCAAAGCAGAGCTACAATGATGTTTTTATAGCAGAAGGGGAAGATTGATTACAGAACAATAAAAACAGAGGCCAAATTACTCAAGGACAGAAAACAACACGTTCAAACACTTTCTGGCTGCTGCCATTAAATTTATTTAATTTTAGACACCTTGCATAATCTCTGCAGATGTATGGACGAGTGGACGGATGGATTTTGGGTCACACACACACACACACACACACACACACACACACACACACACACACACACACACACACACACACACACACACACACACACACACACACACACAAGGGAAGAAGAGATTGTTTGTCTGAGATGAGAACCCTGCCTCTGTGAGCTGATCCACTCTGATTGGGTGATTCAGTGATGGAGAGCAGAACTCTACTGAGCATGAGCAGAAATGGGTTATATAACGTTTGTGGGTCACAAACACTTGCCGGCAGCCTGCTTGTCTAAGGCACTGCTTGTCTAAGGCACATGCATGCACGCACGCACGCACGCACGCACACACACACACGCTTCAGCCTCAGCTTGCATATCTGGCAGAGGATAGGAAGCTAAATGGAAAGGTAGACTTTCTCTTAAAAAGGTATAATGTGATAGTTCTGAGCCACCTGCTCCACTAAAACAAGGGACAGTATTTCACCTCTGGGTCCATATAATATAAATTCATCATCAGAACCATTAGTTATTAAAAAACAACTATAGTATGTTAACCCGTTTATATTTTAATTGTAGTAGTTTGTTATATTCTAAGTTTTACAGTATTCTAATGTATTCTTTTATATACTTGCCAACTGCTGCTTCTAACATGCTGGCTTTAACTTGTTTGAACTATGATACTGTAAGAAGTTATAGCCTACAGAAACTTAAAAACTTCTTCAATCAGTATTTCATTTTTAACAATAGATCAAATAATTTTTTTTATGTGACAGGGGTCGCTTCTAGTGATAGAGAATTATCACCGGACTCTGTAGTTAACCTCGTATTAGCGTCTTTCGAGATTCAGTTTTTTTTTTACTTCCCATAACTTTACCCTTTCTATTTACTCACAAGCTTTTATTAGTATAGTTTCCAGCCACAGCGGGCAGCTGTTTTCAACAAATAAGCTCTAACAAATCCTCTGCATATTTACCAGCACCAAATGGCAGGCAGACAGAGTCTGTGACTATCTGATGAACACACTGAGCATTTAGCAGCTTCTGAGCCCATCAGGTGGCCAGAAACACGACTACAAATGAAAACGAAAGTTAAGTATGCAACTACGGTTCTATGAATCCTGAAATGACCGCCAGAGGCAGTCACAGTGCACAGGTCGAATATTTGTATCAACAAAGTCAAGTGTGACCTCGGATGACCCCGGTCATGTATAAGATCCGGTGTCATCGACGAGATCAGTCCTACAGAATCTTCTCGCAAAATCCCGAGTGACTAAGAATTCTGGCGGTCATCCAGGTTTCATAGAACCGTAGTTACATACGTAACTTTCGTTCTATTTCATCCATGCTTAACACTGTATGACTTATAACAACAGAGTCCCGAGGAATCCTCATAAAGGTGGAGCAGAGGGACAACGGATGAGGGGTGGCTACGTTGACCCTGTAAAGCCTGGAGAATGTGCTTGGTGACGCCCATGTGGCCGCAGCACATATGTCCTCCAAGGGCACACCTCTCAGGGTAGCCCATGATGTGGAGACACTCCTGGTGGAGTGGCACTTTACTCCGGGCGGCAGAGAACGGTCATTCGCCCTGTATGCATGGGAAATTACATCCACGATCCAGTAGGACAGGCGCTGCTTTGAGAGAGCGTAACCTTTCCTAGGACCACCATGACAGGTAAAAAGTTGTTCTGACTGTCATATGCAATGCAGTATACCTGGTATAAGCTCTGAGGGATCGCACCGGGCACAAGAGTCTTGGCCTTTCCTCCCAGTCTCCTACGGGGGGGTCAAACTGTGCCAACTGAATAGGCCGATTCAGGTGTGAGTGTGCCAATACCTTAGGGAGGAACGCTGTATTTGGCCACAGCGTGACACCGGAGCCATCAGAATTCCACCTCAAACATGAATTGTTTACAGACCAGGCTTGTAGCTCCCCTACACGCTTTGATAGCAATGCACTGAAATGATGGCAAGGAGAAAAGCAGTTTTTGCCGACAGCCACCTTAGCTCTGCCTGGTCCAAAGGTTCAAAGGGAGGCAGACATAGGGCGTCGAAAAGCAGGGGCAGGTCCCATGGAGGAGTCCTTGGGGCGCTCGGGGGGGCGTAACCTCAGAGCTCATTTTAAGAAGTCCAGGCTGGCCAAAAGAGGGCCACCAGAAGAAGCCTGTGGCCCGGCCAAAGAACTCTGTGAAGTGTCGGTAAAATCAGAGGAACGGGTGGAAAGGCGTAGAGGAGACCGTCTGGCCACGTGTGAGCCAGAGTGTCCTGACCCAGAGGGCTGGTCTTCTCCGTCAGGGAGAACCACAGGGGACAGTGAATTGACAGCTTCGAGGCAAAAAGATTCACCTTTGCCTTGCCAAAGAGCCCCCAGATGCTGTGCACCACCTCTGGATGAAGCCGCCATTCCGCCACAGGTTTGTGGCGGGAGAGGAAGTCCGCTATATTGTTCCGCCACCCTGGTAGATACGTTGCCTGCAGGCTGGTCAAGCAAGGGGCAGCCCATGTCAGAAGAGCCTGGGACACTTCTAGCAACCGTGCGGATTTTATGCCCCCCTGATTTATATAAAAAACGGTCATGGTGTTGTCCGACCGAACAAGCACATGCTTCCCTATCAGGTATGGCAGGAAGTCCCTGAGCGCTAGGTGCACAGACTGTAGCTCTAGCACATTTATGTGCTCTGTACGGTCTTGGGCAGACCACTGCCCCCGAGCCGCCCTGTTCTGCCACACCGCCCCCCCCATCCAGAGAGGCTGGCATCTGTGGTAACAGTCTCTCTGCGGGAAGGAACAGAACCCATGGGCACGCCTCTTGACAGATAAGCCCTCTCCCTCCATGGGGATAGAGCAAGGAGGCACTGACGTGACACCCTGACCCTCTTGTGTCCGTGGTACTTGGTGTCCAAATGGAGGCCGTTCAACCATCTCTGCAGGGGGCACAGTGACAACAAGCCCAAGGGAACGACAGCTGAGGCAGCTACCAGTTTGCCCAAGAGGCGGAGAAACAGGATGTAGGGCAAAGACCTGCCTCCTCGGAAGAGGGGCAGAAGTCTAAGGATATCGTCCACGCGTTGAGCTGATGGGCAGGCCCTCATAGTGACTGTGTTCAGAGCAACACCAATGAAGGTCAGGCTCTGAGAGGGGTTCACAAAACTCTTCTCCAAGTTCACCTTGAGATTCAGCTGGGCCACATGAGAGAGTAGGAGAGCCGTGTCCTGGGTCAACTGAGCCCGGGATGGCGCACAAATCAACTAGTGGTCTAGGTATGGCAGAATCTTCATGCCCCGAGTCTGCAGGGGCAAGAGGGCTGCCGCGACACACCTGGTGAACACCCGTGTGGAGAGCAAGTCCAAATGGAAGCACCCTGAACTGAAAATGATGGCCTTGGAAGGCAAAACAAAGAAACTGCCTGTGATGAGGCACAACAGGGACACGAAAGTAAGCATCCTTCAGGTCGATGGACGTGAACCATTCCACCGTGGCAACAATGCGAAGAACATCTGCTATGCTCAGCATGTGAAATGGCAAGACCTTCAGGGACTTGTTGAGTCCTCTTAGGTCCAGGATTGTTCGGAGTCCTCCGCCTTTCTTTTTCAGGAAATAGGCGGAGTAGAACCCCCGGGGTTGTGAGAGGGGATCCACAGGCTCAATTGCACCCTTGGCCAGGAGGGTGGATAACTCCTGGTTCAAGGCTAAGGCTCTTGCGGGGTCGTTTATGATGGTCATCTTGACCCGGCTTAAGGCAGGGGGCCGGCGTCGGGACTGAAGCTTGTACCCTGGGCTAATGTGGAAACCACCCATGGGTCTGAAGCTTGAGCTTCGGTTTTTTTTCCCCAGTAGCTGAGCTGGTACTGGGAAAAAAACCGACAGCTGGCCCCGAGGCCTCAATTAATTCAGTCCTGACTCTTAGATTGGGTGGAGCAGCACTCTCCGTACCAGCACCTGAATGGAGAGCCTGGAGGAGTTACCTCATCTGGGCCAACTCGGTAGACAGCATCTCCATCATAGAAGACAGTTTGTCAGACTTAGCCTTCTTCTTGGGCGGAGCACCCGCAGTCTCTGCGGCGCAACGCCTAGGATGGGTAGGTTGGGTTGGAGTCAACTGCTAAGCCAAGGGGACGCCAGCTTCACTCATATGCTCAGCCAAGGGGACGCCAGCTTCACTCATCTGTTCCACCTCAGCCAGTCTAGCAGCCCTCATCGTACGAGGCATGATGGTGCAATTCACGCACGGGTCCTCAGATAGGCCCTCCCTCAAATGCTCGAGGCCAAGGCAAGAGGGGCACAGGTCATGGCTGTCTTCTGGTTGAAGAGGTGCCATACAGGTGTTACAGCCAGGAGAGCTAAACATGGCGCCATGCAGTGTCTTCCCGGGAAAAGAAAAAACTCACCAACTTTGCTGCTTTTTTTCTGCGAGAGCACTGCTTGTGGAGAACCAGCCAGGGAACAGTAATGCAGTGAGAGGGGAGGAGAGCGTTCCCTTCACTGATGCTGTTTGTAGGATAGCGTTAGCAACTCTGAGCACACTGCTAACTTGTAGAACGCCAGGCCAGGGAGCAGTATATGCAGTGAGAGGGGATGAGAGAGCACTCCCTTCACTGATGCTGTCTGTAGGTTAGCGTGAGCTACTCTTAGCACACTGCTAACTTGTAGAACACTAGGCCAGGGAACAGTATACGCAGTGAGAGGGGAGGAGAGAGCGCTCCCTTCACTGATGCTGTTTGTAGGTTAGCGTGAGCCTGCCAATTTGTAGTGTAGGAAAACCAGTGTAGGTGATACCGTACATCCACAGTTGAAATGACGGCAAGCTCCTGCTAGCGGTCCACCAGTTAGATTTGAGCACTAGAGCACTCCACCAACTGAAATGAAAAAACAGTAATGTACACCATATACATTAACAGCTAGATCTACTAGCGTTTAGTCAACAACGAGCGACACGCTCCAGCTTGCAAACATAAATGTTTAGCTCGTTTGCAAAGCTTAATGATCTCACCACCGATGAACTTGACCGGATCTTCCCTCCAGTACGAAGGTCCAAACGAGCTTCGAGTAATAGTATTTTTCCTTTATTAGCTCAAGCTAATAAGGATGACAGTCAGTAAGGATGAAATATAACTAATGTTCCTTTGTGTATGCTGGATTCCAGTTCCTCAAAGTCCAATGTGATGTCTTTAAATGTCTCGTTTTGTCCGACTTTCACTTTAATACGATTCATTTGATTAAATTTACTTTTGGCAGCAACAAGTGAAATGAAGGGGAACACAACTATAAGAACACTGACAGCCTTAGTGTCATGTTTAGAGCATTTATCTCATTATTGTCTTATTTTGTCCTTCACCTCCTCTCATGCAGACCTACCCGTGTCCAGAGGGCGCTATGAAGTATAGGCAGCAGTGGACTCTGTTGTCTGGCATGGATCTGCGGTTCACTCTCG
>NC_041360.1:1933303-2075803 GCF_900634415.1 Cottoperca gobio
CTCAGAGTATTAAAAGGTTTTGAGTGTCTGATCCATTGATGAACCTTTAATGTAATGATGTCGGATCTAAGTAACAAATTGCAAACTCTTGCTCTCAATAGTACTAAATCATTCCCAGCTTATAGATAGTAGGCAACATGCATCATCAAAGGTAATGGACAGGTTAGAACTTTGGAGTCAAGTTCTCAGCATCTCATGAATACACTGACTGAAGGGCAGGAGATACCATGGACATGTGGCGTTTCTAAACAGACAGAGTTGTCTTCATCTGAAGAGTCAATGAGGGCTGCAGGGATGACATCACCGCACCATCATCAATTATTTCTCTACTCAATTGGCTTGAACTGTGTTCTTCTTTCTCCCATCATATTACTACAGACGTTGCTTGAGAGTTTATTTAGAGGTCTGTGTCTGGTAAAATATCTGAACATTTGACCTACTTACAGCGTAACCTTTATTGTGATACAATTAAACTTGAAAATCAGGAGTGACGCCAAACGTGATCGGCCTTGAAGTTGAATAACCTTACCTGCACAGTCTTCTTGATGCGCTGGGAGGGCCCAGGGTAGTCCTTGGAGTACAGGTCAGTCAGGAACAGAGAGTTGATGAGTGTCGACTTCCCAAGACCAGATTCACCTGAGGAAACACACACACAAATGTAACAAAGTTAAAAACATAAATAGAGTGTGAATTTAAAGCTTTGTCAATTTAGTAGCAAAACAATGAAAACAAGCATTTCATATTTTATTTGACATGAGCACAGCAAATGGAAAGACAGCTTGCTGGCCACATGTTATATGTGCATGCATGCATAGGCTCAACTGCAAGCGGACACACATTAAAAACCATACACAAAATTCACTGCACACACACTATTGCACACACACACACACGGCCCGGAGAGAGAAAGAGAAGAGCAGAGAAAGTAGAATCATTGTCTGTGAGGGCAAAGGTCAGGAGCTCGTCCGCCAGCAAAAAAAAGCTTTCAGAAAGAGGGAATAAAACATTTCCTCTCCACCTCCTGCTCACTCACTCCCTCACCATCCCATTCTTCAACTCTCCCTCCGTCCCTTTCACTAAACGCTTCCGTTACATATAAATCTTCCTATGCACTTCTTTCTGTGCCAATTTTCCATTCTCTGCTCAGATCAATCACAAAAACACACAGTAAACATTTACTTGACCAAGAGCACAGCCTCTCCAAACATACACACTCTATACACTCTCACACACACACACACACACACACACACACAATGCTGTGATTAATGGCTGAGCATCTGGCTCGTGTCTCACGAGAAGGCCTTGGAGGAGTGTTTGGTTGGAGGGAAGGACGGCTGCTTGTCCTAGCAAGACTTCTGACTGACTCGCAAAAAACCACCACGCTACTTTTCAGCTTTTGAAAATCTGACACCACCACCACACTGACAATTTGTGACCCAACATCAACCAGAGTGGGTACACAGTAGCTTACCAACATTTACAAGACAACAATTCAAGAAAAATACTATTTCAGACAAAAGACAAGATAAATCATAAATCAAACTGACCTTGAAGTGAATGTTAATATGATAAAGAAGAATATATTTTTGGACTTTTATTATCTGCGTTGCTAACCGGCAGAGAACTTGCTGCATTCAGTCAAATAAATCAAGCTGCTCTCCAAAGCTAAGACAATATACACAATAAGTGTAGTGTTGTCAAGCTGTATTGCTCTTACCATACTGCACCTAAAAGCAGAAAGCTGGAGGTTTCCATTTCACAATGATAATCAGATGTTGCAGCAGATTGATGAGCAATATCCAGAAACCCAACAGCTGACAGAGTCCGATCTGTCCGGGGCCTCTCAAAGTGCTCCAGACTGAGGGTTTTACTGTGAGGTTAGCATGAAGTAGAATGCTAATTCAAAGAAACACATTTGCTGCAAGGCTTAGAAAGGGTACCTAATTATTTAGGAGATGTCAGAAGCACAAAATAAAATGATATAATGACACTTATATATAAATGCAACCTGAGTACGGGTGCTAATAAATAGTCAGTGTGCTTTGCTGTAAAATGCTCGTCCTTTAAGATGGGGATTTCCTTTTCCATGTTTGTTATTTAATAGCTTAATTGCAACAGTCAGTGCCTAAACATGAGAAGCTGCTCCTTGAATGTTTTGTACGGAGATCTTTGCTATTGAGAAAGAGACAGGACAGGGAACAGAGTTGTGACCGTCAGAGCTGAGCAACTTTTGCCAACGTAGTTGTCAGAACAGATTCAATCACCACCAGTGCAGCTGCTTTGCTTTTCTATTCATTCTATGTAAATACATATTGATTCTCTTCATCTCCTTCAAGTCAGGCACCTGCCTGGGGAGAACATCTGCAGGGAGAAGGGTTCATTCATACTTTCCACAGGACATCTGTGTATTCCATCAGTCCACATCGGTGTGGTTTGAAACCCCAGTTGATTTACCCCTTATGAACCCCTCAGTCTGCCCCGTGTGCTCAGTTAAGGATGATATTCTATCCCAGTGCGAGTTATGAACACACTTCATATCAGTATCTTCTACTTCCTCCACAACCACATGACGGCTGACTCAGGAATGTTTGGAGTTAGAGGTCAGGTACGCACACACACACACACACACGCTCACACGTATAGAAAGGCCATTTCATGACGAGATAGCACAGATGTATGAAACCTCCTCCTCAGACCTGAAAGGAGGGAAAGTTATCTAAACTTAGAGGGGAGGGAAGTGAATGTGTTGGATTATGTGTGTCCTTCAGTACTGAACTATACATCTGCTTCCCCTGTTAGCAGCTTAGCGTCACTGCAGATGCAAACATAACAAAACAAACAGCCTAACCATGAGCACAAGGGAGAAAATTATCTAAAAACAATGCAACAGATGTGATGGATTAACTGGAACAACTGGAAACCACTCCACATTTGCCATATCAACCATTAGCATTTATTTGTATTCGTGTTTCTGTCCAGCCAACAAAGTCCAATTATCACTCTCCTTTTAGCCTGTATAGCTCTCCACCAACTCCTAGAGGACTATCTGTGTCTCTAGCTGCTAAATGCTCCTCTGTTCACCAGCCAGTCTCTAGCCTTGTCTGCTGGTTTGCTGCTGGGAAGGTAGAGGACAGTGGGTTCATCAGAGGTTTTGCAAATGCAGAGTCGTTTGATAATTCTCTGTGGGTTTGTCAATCTAGCAACACCTCTCACGTTGGACACAGAATTTATTCTATTTTTTTTAATATAAAATGACTGACCAAACATCTCAGTGGATCCTCAGAAAACATCATGTTGGCTGTCCTAACTACAATAAACAGGTTTCACAAACACAAATAGAAGAAACTAAGCTGCATTGTGAACCACATTTGTGATATTAACAATGAACCCTATTCTAAAATAACATTCTACTAATTGAAATGCTGTAAAAAAAAAAGAAGAAGAAAGAAATAATTGAATGGTTGGTTATTAACTGCTGTAGCAGCTCAAAATGACAGGTTAGTTTCTCTGACAGAGAGGCCCACAGTGTTACTGATGCTCACTGCAGAAGTCTAAACCCCCGAGGGCAGGTCCGTCCCAATTAGCCTCCCTAGTTCAGCATTAATTAACTATTGGTTCCACATGACAAGTGGAAGCACAGTGCCAGCTCTCTGTAAATAGACTAATGACCTGAACATCAGTGATGGATGGCTGAGCCTTCCAGCTCATCCCTGCTGTTTCTCTTCCTCTTCCTCTCATTGAGACATCACTCCATCTCTCCACAGCTCTGTGTCACTCAGCCAACAACCACATTCAATTTTGTCCCATTTATCTTTCTCTTTGTCCCTGCTGTCAGTTAGTATGGGGGATTATTATCTCCCACATTAACAGAGGGGGAGTCATTGCACGCTTCTTCATACAAATGAACGCATATATTCATGAGTTTGTTTTTTTGTTCACTTAAGTATTACATGCTCCTGTTTGTTCTAGCAGTTTCAATACAGGCTGTCCATAGATGGTGTGACACGTACAGGCAAAGCAAGATTTACGAAGTCGATGCCAACAGTCTGAAAATAAGACGGGACTCAGGGAAGATAGAACGTGTGTTTGAGACAAACGGAGATCGTTACAGGGTGTCCAGGGAACGCAACCTATTACCAACCTACATCATTCCCTTCATAGGTTTCTCTTGCAAAAGAGATCTTGATCTCAATTAGACTTCCTGAACTGTTAACTAGCTTAACTATTAGCTCAATCATTTATTATGCTATTGTGATAAATTAATAGCTGCCAGCGTGAGCAGACATTAATGTTAGTAACTGGTGCACTGGGAATCTTTATCCATGCTTACTCATTGCTGTGCAGTAGCTCATTAATGTAGTATATACATATATAAAACCATGCATATTAGATATGTACATGTTGAAAGAGATATAGCAGGATGGACTGAGAGAGACAGAAAAGCAAACAAATAGAAATAGTCAGAGTGGGTTTCCCATGGGATTCCTGACATTCCTCCCTCTCTTTCTCTCATTCTGTATCTCCCTCTCAGCCCCGAGGCAGCAGCTGGCCCCCTCACATCCTGACAGGCCTACTAACTAGCACCAACACACATACACACACACACAACACACACACAAACACAAATCTAACAGGCATGTGTGAGGCCAGAAAGTGTAAACTGAGACATCTGGGGAACATAAAGGATAGAAAATCACAGAGCCACAGACAGAAGCTGGATGTGAGAAATGATGTGTTTGCTGAACACAAGTCGGTTGGAAAAGATAATTCTCCATTGTTGAGGCTAAATGGGACTGGCTGAAGCAGAGGTCAGAGGTCAGTGTTTTGGCAAAGATAAGGATCTGCATGTCCAGCACAGACCTATAGAAAAGTCAGAATCCAGTCTAAATTCAGTCAGCACTCCGTCTGACAGCAGTGGCCCACATATGTTGGTTACTGGAGCCTTGGAGGGACACAACCCACTTTCCTTTGGTTTGTTTTTAAATTAGAGAGTGAGTGTTTTGCTGCGATCCACCGAGCCTGAGACTAAATCTGACAGATTCGGCACGTGCTGGGTCACAGTAGACATGTGCATCTCAAAATAGAGACGGAGCGAACCAGAGCACAGCAAAATACAAAAGTAGAAAGGAGAGGAAAATACTTGCCTTCAGTGGTTTGACTGAGCATGCATGAACATGCACATGTGCATGACCCATCCACACACACTCATACACACGGTCAGAGTGTTGTGCCCGGAGGCAATAAGGAGTCTTTGTGAAGTAGGTTTTAAAACATGCTGCTGTCCAGCAATAGTGACGAGGCCTGTGCTGCTGTAAAATGGATGGCTTAATACTACACTGACCACAAATCTAGAGCGGACATCAGACTGGAAATTACTGAACGAGAGACTCTGACATCATTCTGTAACTTGCAGCTGTCCTGCTGAGATATTGTTGGGTTGATAAATAATTATCAGTAATGTGGATATAGGTATATAACTAAGTGGGTAAAGACAAATAATAGAAGAGCAAGAAGAGTCTGATAAGTAAAGAAAATCACATCACTTTACTGTAATGCAGCCTTTAAAACCAGGAAGAGACAACATTTATGCCATATTACGATATACGTCTTATATTCTGATTGCTCTATTATCATATTATATATTATTCATATATTGCCCAGCCCTCGCTGAGTGACCAGAATGTGTCTTTTCTGGGTAGCATTATGAAATTTTGGATCCGCGAGACTTCTCTCGGTACAGCCGAAGAACGACTGACAAAAATCCAAGAGTTTTCTTGCTGATCAAGGACTAGCTGTATGAATGTTACATCATGCCAAGTGCAAGAGTGAGGAATTGAGCAGCTGTGCAACTGAAACGATGGCATGAAACTGCAAACGTTCACGCTTGAGAATTCTGTTGTCTTCAAGATGACATGGGACCATCTTTCTGCTAAAGGACACAAGTACCAACTTGTCATTCTTGGGTTCAGAGTATGGCAGTTGAAAACTGTGCTCGGCATGCAAGAATAACCAGCCAAATATGTACTTTATGTCCATGAAGCATAGCTGTGTGTAGCCCATAATGCTACATAAAGGGTTAGACACAATAAAAGTAACACCTGTACAATGTAACACAGTATAATAACCCATTCATCCATCCATCCATTTTTCACTGCTTATCTGGGTCCGTTGTTGTGGTGGTTAAGCAAATGAGCCCTTTCTGTAGCCACTTCCTTCAACTCCTCCAGGGACTTTCTGGGACATTCAAAGGCCAGATGGGAAATATAATCCCTCTAATGTATCCCCCACCCTGCCCTGGATTCCACCTCCACATTGGACCCACCAGAATACCTGCAGGTAGACCTAACATTATCAATGGCTCTGTTCCATTGAACCTTTCCCAGTAAACCATGCTAGTTTGCCAGCATACACAATACCACAGCACTGGAACTGACATACCTCAATGGAATGCAGCCAATTTTAAAATGATCAATTGCTCATGTGTCTTTCCTGCAATGACACATTGTCCACAATGCTCCACTGTGCCTGATGAAGAGCCAATTTGGACTTGAAAAGTTGCACTTATCCAAATGTAATAAAGAATAAACTCTGTAAGGGGGTGGATGACAGCATTACAACTCCTTTGGGAGACACGTCATAATGGCTGCCATGAAAAACACCTACTGCGGTGCAGGGAAAGGATCACAGGGAGGTGCTTCACATGTCATGATGTCCATCAGACAACTGTATCTCATCTAAGCAATTGTATGTAATCTAAAATCAATTAACATCAATTTCAGTTTATCTGGTATAACTGTTGATGGGGGGGAAACTATTTAAATGGACGTGTGTGGTGGAGGTGAACAGAGCAACACCCAATTGTGGTCATCAGAGTGTGGAAGTCTATGATGCGTTTCTATTAACTTGCTACATTTGAACTTTCAAATAACCACAGCAAAGACAAAACTTTCCCATAATCATATATTTCTGTTGGCACTTGTAAACCACAGTTCTTGAACTTTAACCATCAGATGTCAAGTGCCAAGAATGGCATTGTTCAGCAAAACTGAGCTCAAAATTGGTGTTGAGAGAAGTTTGAATTTTAAATGAGGAATTACCACATGAATGAGCAACTGTCACACTAACAACCACCGATCTTCTTCTCTTTGTTACAGGTCACTCTCAATTGTGAAACAGTGACAGTAGCTGGGTGAAGTTGAAATCCTTCATTCTGAGATTTTGAGATGAACTGAGAGTTGGAACTGAGAGGGATTAAGTAGATGGAAGGAAAAAAGAGTGAGGTCTGTTTCATACACATGGGTCAACACTAGGGTTGGGCTGAAGAACGATGCCATCATCCATCGCAGCAGCTGGCTGTCATCGACACCTGACACTGGGATTGAGATTTAAAAACCTCCAATGTCCACACCAACACCGGGGCAGTGGCGTCCTTTCTCCTGGCGAAAGAACGTCACGATTGATAAGACGACAGACATCCTGTTATTTGTAATGTGGATATAGCTCCTGTAACGGGTTTTGTGCCATATGATTTGATCAGTTTGGATGACTTGTACAGCTCTAGTCTGCAGTCTGAGTTAAGCAGCACAGCAGAGAGGAGAGACGTGCAGCGAGAGCCACAGAGACACATAATAACAGCACCTTTAGCCTATTGGAGTAGCCCATTAGACAACGGCCCAAATACAAAATATCATCATGCATTGCCATGCTTCACTGTAGACATCGTCACATGCCCAACCCTAGTCACCACATTGAATGAGTGTATGTGCGTTTGTGAGCATGAGGGAATGTGTGTGTTTGGTGTGTAATAACACACCAGGGTAAACCAGCAGATTAACAAGACTAAAGCCTTCCTTCACTCACTCCCTTCTGCAAGGTCAGTAGGCAAGGTGGTCAATCATAAATCTGTCAGACCGTCTTATCTGGACACACACACACACACACACACACACACACACACACACACACACACACACACACACACACACCTTAGAGAACTACAACAGGAACAGTAGGACAGAGAGGGAAACAGTCTTTTAATCAGACACGGATCAGTGAGGCAGATAAACAGATACTGACTTAGTAGGCTGACTAATACTGAACTGTAAAAGAGATTCAAGCTGATCCATCACTTTACTGGCTTCTTCATTCACTTTCATTCACAGGTTTACGGCTTTGGAGGGGCGCTCACCGTGCGGGGGGGGGGGGGGGGGGGATTGCGTGCGCGTGCTTGGCGCGGGAGATTGTGTGTGCGTGCGTGCCACGGTTTCTATACATGGAATCGCAGTTTCGGGCTTCCGGTGGAATCGCAATGCATTCTGGGGTGGCAAGACTAGAAAAGTGAGCACCAACTCCACAAGTGCCGCCATATTGGATTTATTCTCTACATGTTTACATTTTACTTAGCTTATTCTGCAAGCGTGTTTACATTGTATTTGGCTAGTTTTTAGTGTGTAATCATCGCTCTTCTAGTTATGGGATTTGGACACCGACATTGTGTAGGTGAAAGGATGTTCAAACAGTGGGAGAAAGCTAAATAAATGGGCAGAATCTCATTGTGAGCTTCACGATTGCAAAAATTGCCCCCATTCATATTATTTCCATTTCCAACAGCACTAAAGAACAATGATAGAAGGCTAGCATGGACCAAAGCTGTAAGAGACAGGATTACAATGGGAAGTCTTGGGAGCCCAAGAAATCTTGGCGGATTTGCAGTGAGCATTTCATGCAAGGAAAACCAACAAATGAATTCCGTGATCCTGAACTCGACCTGGGGTATGTAGTCTATCTACTTGATCTATATATTGACAAATGTACTTTCTATATATTGAGTTTTATAATAATTAATCAAACACAAGTTAGGTATATATTTATAATAGCTTATCCCTGCAACACAACTGCAATAAGCACTTATTATATGTATATATGATATCGCCAGTTTTCTTGACTGCGCAGATCCATGCCGAATGTGGCGTATGGGAAGTTTTCATTGAATGAGTACATTTTGCTTTCAAAAAGCAATACTCAGAATCTGCGAGAGGATTGAAAGATATTTGTTTCAACCAGCCAGACTCAAACAGTCTAAATGCTTTGCCTTCTTTGTATTCGTTCAAAGTTCGTTTATGAAACTCGACATCGTTCCCTGGGTGGTCAGACATTAAAAATAATGTTATATCACTGAGGTATATCGGCGGCCAAGAAGTCATGCTGTTGTTTTCATTGACCCAGCCATCCTGCAATGTCAAGGGATCAGGCACTGAAACGCCACTCGGCATAACCAAAAGCTTAGTCTTTTCTTTTTCTGTGATTGAAATTCTTTCGTTCGAACGGGGGCTTGCAGTCGCAATTTTTGCAATCGTGAAGCTCACAATGAGATTCTGCCCATTTATTTAGCTTTCTCCCACTGTTTGAACATCCTTTCACCTACACAATGTCGGTGTCCAAATCCCATAACTAGAAGAGCGATGATTACACACTAAAAACTAGCCAAATACAATGTAAACACGCTTGAAGAATAAGCTAAGTAAAATGTAAACACGTAGACAATAAATCCAATATGGCGGCGCTTGTGGAGTTGGTGCTCACTTTTCTAGTCTTGCCACCCCAGAATGCATTGCGATTCCACCGGAAGCCCGAAACTGCGATTCCATGTATTTAGTTCTCCCCTCTCCTCTCTTCCGCTCTGTAGGTGTGTGCGCACATGTGTGTGTGTCAGCTGCGAAGCCCCGCCCTTCGCAAAACGGAGAGAATGTGAAAGCGCAAAGAAGACAGTACAAACTGAAACGTGCACATAAATTAGATCAATAGCATAAGTGTTTAGTTTATTTAATAAAAGAGCACCTGTCAATGTGAAAAGTAAGTTGTGAATAATGAAAATATATTAATTTCTTTATTTGAGAAAAAAGCAAAAAAACATCTTGAATTTCAGGCAGGGCGCTGGGCTCCGTTGGATGTCAGTAAAGTCACACATCAGTGATGTCACAGTAGGTGTTTTGCCTTTGACCACTGTTGCAACACCTAGTCTGACATTAATGGAGATGCGTGTCACAAATGCAATATGCCAAAGCTTTGTTAAGCAAGACCATAGGGGTATTTGATAAGGGTATTAATATATTACGACATGATGACATTTTTATAATCAGATACTCAGTGTAAGCCAATTATTGTTAAGAACTTAAGGCGTAATCACAATACAACACAAAACAAGGGTCTTCAGCTGTGTGTTCTGCGTTGGTCAGAGCGTTATTTACCACTTCAAATCACTAATACATTAACTATAATGCTAATGTTGCAAGTAGTAGATCATTTTGTCTCAATATAATGGACAGTTTTTTCTCAATAATGCGAATGTGCAATTAGAGTCTACAGCCAGCTCTGTGGGGCTGTACTTCTGTGCAGAGGGTCAGAGTGTCTGTCAGTAGTTCTAAAACATCACTTAGAGCTATCTGAACATGTGAATGTTTCAACATTTTCAACATAATACAAAGAACTCATTAGACTAAACTGATGTGTAGTTGTTCTGATATTGTAGTAGTGGGTATTGTTCAAAAGGTTTGGATCTAAATCAGGAACTATCTGATAAGAAAACAAGTTAACCAGATTATGAATCTGTACAGTGTTTAATTACCAGCTTTTGGTACTTGGCAGTACTCATTCAGTGCTATAGAGACATTTTGGTCAGTACCAAAAAATGATGTTTGATATCCAGGACTAGTTGTAGTCCTACTCTGATAAGAACTTAATTATTGGGGAAACTTGGGGAATACTGAAAGAATAAACAAAAGATAGTGAAACTTTAAAATAACTTGTATCATTTCCACTGTAATGCAATGTCCCACATGCAACTCAGAGCGCTTATTGCAAGATCAGTCTCATAGAAAGCTTCTGAAAAGCAAAGGCTGCGGGGCTGATAAGTACTGGCCTTGTTACACATCAGAAGCAGCATGAAGCATCACTTCCCCTCTCCTCCCAGCTCCCTTCAGTTCGGATCTGACTCTCAGCTCTGTTCAGCTCTCTACACTGGCGCTGGATCTTGCTAATCTTTCCAGGAGTTTCTATTCAATCTGCCAGCAGGACAAAGGGGCAGGAAGCTGCTTTTCCTCCTCAGAGAGGGACAGATTGAGTGGGAAAAGACAGAGCGTTGGATAGAGAGGAGGAAGAAAAGAGCGGCTAAAGAGCTCAGAGCTCCACATGGGCGTCACAGGCACCCACACAAACACACAATACCATCATTCTGACTTCCATACCAAGAATTGGTTTCATATATAAAACCTAATACAACATCCCTACATACCACATCAGAACAAGCAATATCACAAAGCCACACAGTCCACCACAGCCAGTGGTGTAGTGTCTGTTGGCACAGTAGGGGTGCATCCGATGTCAAAACACATGGTCCAGTAGAAGCTGGCTCAACTTTCACTGAAACGTGATGCAACCTCATCCAGCAATGTGCGCCGTTGGCCAATCTAATAAAAAAAACATATTCCTGGTAGGATGCTGGAATAGGGCAGCAAGTAAGACGGTAAAAAGTATTTCCCAAAAATGCAAGCGTTGCTATATAAGAAAAATATATACAAATAAATAAATAATTACATTTTGTATGTTGCACTTACATTGGTTGGGCTTATTTGTAGCTAATGGTTTCATTTGTATTCTATGTTTCTGTATGTTGCACTTTTGTTTGGCTTATCTGCAGATAATGTACCTGCAAGATTCTTGCTGTTCGGAGTTGTATCCTCATGATTGTTTGCACTTATTGTAAGTCGCTTTGGACAAAAGCGTCAGCTAAATGAACTCTAACGTATTGTAATATATATGCAATTATTTAGCTTGTAGTGCACACAGAGCAATGAATTATAAAATAAATATTGTTTCAGTCTTTTGCAACAGTATCGAGCATGAATAGTCTGATTATATGAACAGTTACAGTACAGCGGGATGCCATTATAATCTGTTCATCTAAAACCTCTCACCACGACACATATAAGGGAGACAAGATTTATACATTTTGTAATAATATATATATATATATATATATATATATATATATATATATATATATATATATACACACATACATACACACTGTACCTAGTGGTGGTGGGAACAGAAAGCGGTTGATATATTTGTATTAAGTTATCAAAAGAAAACCCATTCTTACCTTCACATTCACAAGTACCAGCTGAAGTTGAAAGGCTAACCTGCAGGCATCAGCCCAGTCGTCTCCTACTCAAACATCTGTTCCAAAACTGAACAAATGGGCCTCTGAGTCGACAACACTTCACTACAATGCCAAGTACAGCAGTACTGAGGCCAGCCCACAATCTGCCGGATGCTGTAGGTCTCAAATAAAAATATAATAGGCTATACGCTGCTATTTCCTACATTTCTCCGTTACATTGTTTTGTGATCATGGTCATATTTATAGTCTTTTTTTTGGTCGATTGTACGGTTCATGAACTGGAGTTTATTGTACCAATTGCCAAAGTTACACAATATAAGAGTCCATTGTAAATGCCTAACATGATTTTTCACGATACAAACTGTATACACAGTTCACCCATTTCTAGATTAAGTCGTAAAGCATTTCAAACCGCAAATTCAAAAGCAGGGGCGGAGTAAATCTGCACACGTTCAACTGACCGATAGCAAGTCAACTTGACAGTGCTGATCTTTAACGGAGAGCCAGAGTCCAAAATGGAGGGAGCTATCATAGCTTGTTAGCTGTGTTGCACCATTCTCTTTATGAAAGCCTCCTCTGTTGGAGTTCAGTAACTCTTTAAAAACAAGATACCAGGGAGGAGTAGGGGGTAGAGTGTAGAGAAAACATGAAGGTTTGAAAAGCTAAATAGACTAAATAGCGCCCATGTTTCCTGCAGGATAGCAGGTTTCCTCGTCTTAGTCGTGAACATTTTAGTCTCGTTTTAGTTGACAAACACTTAACATATTATACTTGCTTTAACTCATCGATAACTTAGCTGACAAAAACTAACTTTATCTCCAACCACTATATCACCAAATAATATACAGCAATTTTTGTTAAAAGGTTTTACTTTCAAAATCTTCAGTCAACTCTTTTTTGTCCACAGTATTATATGGAGATTAATTCAGTTTCATCTCGTCTGTCATGGAAACATGTTTACTATATTTTGTCAGCTTTCATTCATCATAGCATCATTTAGTGGTGGGACAAACACGCCCTGGCTGAGAAACTTCCCTCCGATCCTCTTCTTCAAATGTCTGCTGTGTGGAGTGGCCAACACACTGCTCTGCTCCTCACAATTGTTATGTGTGTAATTAGGATCAGCTGGGGTATGTGGGGCTGTGAGCCAAGAAAACTATGAAGCGAGACAGAGGGGCCCATATGTGAGAGGGCCTGAAACAGCATCTGATCGCTTGTGGATCTCTATCTGGTTCTCACCCAAGCCGTCACTCTGCTGTCTTTGTGTCCCTGCTGCTCTTCCACGGTGGCTGTTTACTAAACAGGAAGCTGAAACCCCAGGCTGAAATAATAAAGGTTGGACGCCTCTTTGTGTTAATGTCTTACTCCTACCACTGAAATGATCGGGGTCACCACAAGATACTTTGAGTTACATTCATGACCTTTAGAAACATTTAAATGCTAGCTGGAAAAAAGTTTAGACTAACATAAAAACCTAAAAAGCTTGTCAAAAACAGCCAAAAAAAGAACATTTATGAAGGAGCAGAAATGATGAAATGCAGAAAGAAAGGAAAGCACAATTGGAACCGAGACTGGATGTGAACTATGTCTTTCTCTTAAAGTTTTCAAGCAATCAGTTTAGTTAGTGTTGTTAAAGGAATAGTTCAACATTTTGGGAAATATGCTTATTTGCTTTCTTTGAAAATAATGGAAAAGTTGAAAATACAGCAATAATTAAAGAATTATAATGTAGAGAATTACATTTTTGTCATTTAATATGAAATATCTGCCAATACAAATCATAATAATATAGCTGCATAAGCTTTAGACAAGGGGTGTCAAACATACGGACCTCCAATCCAGCCCGCGGGATGACTTTGCAAAGTGTAAAAATTACAGACATTAACTGCAATTTTTCAATAAATGTTTTGTGTCTTTGTAGATACACTGTGATCTTTAAGTTGTAATGCGTAATTGCACTTATTCTTCTTAAGAAATGTTAGGTTGTTCACACATAAATGTTTTGTAAACCAACCAAAATCACAAAGGTTTAAATTTTTTATAGCAACTGCTGTAGGGGATGCTGATTTGAATATGCAAAGTAAACCCCAGAAACACGCTTCACTTTTTCAGATAGACTGATGCAATAAATGCTGAATGAGAGATTGCATTGGGTTACAGAGGCCAGTGGAACAGAGACTGGTCCGGATGTAATGTTGGCTCCCTACAACACTACTTCTACACGGTAGTGTGTGTCCATCCACATAGACAGCCAAACATATGGCTCCTCCACCGTCTGTCCATTTCCTTCCCACTGTAATGCAGTTAGCCACATTTTGTAACTAGGTTCATTCATACTTGAGGCCTCATCCTGCAGCCACCGTTCCAAATCAAATCATCCAAAGCACACAGATGTGTTATTGTGCGTCCTGGGACTACAGAGACAACTCCCCTGGGAAACTGAGAGAATGCAGCTTTCACAAGAAATATTTTCACATGCTCTTTCTCCGTCACTGAACAACACCGTATACGGCCCGCACGACCATTTGATCCGGCCCTCGAGGTAATTCATAAACACACGCAAAGAAATCCACGAAAAAAATAAAATAATAATCTAGACAGCAATAGAAAACTGGCCAATTTTTCCTGGCCAATGTCAGGGTCCCTGAACACAACACGAGCGGAACGTGTCATCACATGGTCACATCATGTCAAAAAACTTCAATATTAAACGAGACCAGTCATTGACAGTCAGTGAACGCAGCAGTGGCGAGTGTAAACATGAGAAAGCTGGATGTCACTTTCCAGGAGAAATGGACAAACGATGATTTCTTTGTGGAAGTAAAAGGCCAGTGTGTCTAGTTTGTGCGGACGTGTTTGCGGTGATGAAAGATAATCTCGAGCATCATTACAGCACGAGACATGTCAAACTGCACGAGCTGAAAGGACGAGTGCGTTTGGATAAAGTTAACGCTCTTCGGCGGAGTTTGGCCCAACAAGCAGCTCTCTGCAGAGCGTAACATACAAACATGGACAGATAGAGAGGTAGACCACCACACCAAGAACAGACTGTTCCACCACTGCTGTGCACTGTACACTCACTTTTTATAATTTGGGCAATATTCACTTTATTTTCTATCAACCACTTGGTACTTATATTATTTTTATTATATTTAATTATTGTTTACTGCCTTTTTACTTCATATGTTCTTTTGCTGTGACGAGATACATTTCCCCGTTGTGGGACTAATAAAGGATTTCTGATAAAACAGAAAGATACAGGATAAAAAAGTTGCTTTTTTGCACAGCATGAAAGAAAGGTGAAATGAATGGGCTGTGTCTTATTATTATTTTGCAGAGGTTATGAGTTCAATAATTAGTATGGCCCTCGAAGGATGTTGTAAAAAATAAAATGGCCCTTGATAGGAAAAAGGTTCCCCCCCTGCTGTAGATGTTCTTAAATCCAGGCCACACAGGACACCACCCGTCTGCAGAAACTGATTTTTAAATTGAGCAACTGAGTGCACTGCATGTCACACATGTTTTACCTCCTTTCAACCTGCGCTGATGACCCACATTCACACAAAACTGAAAGCACACTCAGACGAGCGGAGATGGGTGGGCAGGTGCGCTCACATAGGTTTGACTTGGGCGCACAAACATTCTCACATGCACTGAAGCAAATAAGCACGTTCACATCCTCAGTCATGATGATGTAGATGTTTCCAACTTACCTACAACCATTAACGTAAACTCGAACCCTCTTTTGACTGACTTCCGATACACCTGGTTGGGGAGATTAGCGAAGCCCACATAGCCCTCCAGGTTCCGCTGCTGAGGAAACACACAAACACACGCCTGAAATGTGTATCTTTAACATAGAGTATAGGCCTGTAACAGCATTAACAGGCTTTAGGCCTTAACATACAGACGCATGCATGCAACACACACACAATCTCTGTTACTATGGTATTTTGTGTGTGTGTTAAGAAACAAATACACAGCATATTTGGAACTGCACACAGTAATTATGTGTGCAAAAAGTGACAAAGATCTTGTTTTTTGTGAACCTGCAATTGGTATTTCTATGTCCTGCAGCGACAGAGACGCTTTGAAGTGAAGTACAGCTGGCATAAACACAAGTGGGAAAAAGGCAGTTTTAAGGGGAAGAGAATTGAGAGGGGCAGACACACAGAGAGAAATAACAGCCTTTCACAGAGGAGGATGGAAAGAGGAAGAATAGTCAAGCCTGCCAAAGTCCATCAAACAACTAAACTAAAACAGAGAAGTAATATAAGCCAATAAATGAAACCAATCAGTTTCTCAAAGTAGAACTGTAAAGCTACGTGGAGAAAGTCAAGGCAACACAAACAGAATCAAATGCACATGGGGAGATTACATTTGTTCTGTATAATAAAACTTACCACCAAGGTAACTCGTCATCCCTTTCTCCCTTCTCCCTTCCCCATTACTCTATACCTCAAATCCCAGTCTGCTGTCAGATAACACCCCCCTCCCATCCCTGTGTACTGTGCTGCACGCTACGTGAGGCAAACACAATCGATAACTTGCCTGCCTGCCAGCGAGCAGCCTCTCAGGCTCTGTCACGCATGGTGCCGATGGAAAACGGAAGCTCTGCCCTGATAGGTCTCCTGAAAGAGGGGGTTTAAAAGCACCAGCAGCTGAATTGTTGACTACTTCAAAATCCAAAATAAAGACAAAGAATGAAACTATCCTTGGTTGTGAACACATAGAACCGGGCATTATATGGCCATGTTAATAGAAGGCACATAACTGCTACTATAAACTTGTTCAATCGTCATGTGCAGACTTCTGTACTTGGGACTACTACTCTTGTCTGTATGATGTGTCTTTTGTGTGCTATGGGTGTCACATTTATGTTGCACTTAATCATCACTGCTGAGTGCGAATACATTCACCATCTGTCACCAGTTGTCCCAACATCAGCATTTTCCATAACCTTTATTTTCCCCACAACCACACAACACTGCAATTATCATGTATCCGGTTAGGAATGGTGATGAGCAAGTTTGGCCCCTAGCTCAAATTAACATATCTTAATGCAACAGCATACAATATTATGTCGGACAATAGTGTTCCTAAAAGCACTGTGGCAACAGTTTGGGGAAAACCCTTTCCTGTTTCAACATAACAATGCACAAAGCAAGGTCCATGAAGACATGCTGTTTCCAGTTTGATGAGGAAGAACTTGACTCGCCTGCACATGTCCCTGACCTCAACCCCATCCAACACCTTTGGGATGGTCTGCAACATTATAGCCAAACATTAGTATTGAATTTACTAATGCTCTTGTGGCTGAATGTGAGCATATCCCTGCATCCAGGCTCAAACATCTTGGGATTGGCCGGATGTCTGCATGCTTTTCACCATGCTGTATGTCTTTTGAAAGACTGTATCATTCATAAGGGTTAGACCAGTGTATTTCACAAAACAGTCTGGAGGCCGTTTCCTAGCAACACAAAAATAATATGGTCCATAGGTTTTTGAAAACTAACACTGTCAACACGGCCAAACCTAATGTTGTTTAAAAGAAATGGATGTTCGGTGGGTGCCAAAGTTAGCAGTATTCTGTGGCTTCCAGGTTGACCCACCACATCTGTCGTGGTAGAGGACTCCTTACATTAGCATACATTCCCATCATTGGACAATTAAAGAAAAATAGTTTGAAGACAATAAATCTTCTGTCATACTATAGGTGGAACACAGTAACTAATAACTAACGCCTATTAACCAAGGAACCTATATTTTATAGGTGCCTTGCCCATAACTAGCCTAACTGTACATTTAAATGTTTTCCACATTCCCACTGTTGAGTGTGACATCCAGAATACCTGTAGGTTAGACACTAACAACACCAGTGGATGGTATTGTTATTGTTATAAAGGAAACAATCTATTTGCCTCTACTATTTGCAATCTACTCTGTGATGCATGCAGCTCGACACCAGGCGTAACTCCTCTGAACAAGCCTGAAGCGCTTTGAGCTATTTCCATGTTTGATCCACCCACATACAAGTTTCGTGTGTGTGTGATAATGATGCATGTGTTACATAAGGCCTCTGGTGGTCTGTCCATTTACCCCTAGCTGCACTGTGGGCAGCACAGGTAATGGAACATACTGGGTTGGTCATTTAGCTATTGGGAAGAAATTATGAGTACTGGTTGTCTGTGTCAAGCTACTAAAAACCTCTGTATGTGTGTGTAGATGGAAGTCTGTGGATCAAATGGTGCACTGTGTGAATGCGTCAACATAGTGTGTATGAATAAGTATATGAATAAGAAAACCTTTTATTAACAGGGACTTTGTGTCTGTAGTGTATAATGAGGTTTGTAAGAAAAACACAACACACTTGAAACATCACATTTCCAACTTAATGATAACTGTATTCATCATAGTATCATTATCAATATTTGCAATGCTGCATTGGCACTTGCCACATATGCAATGTAGTATGATTAATGTGGTTATGTTTCATACTAAAGTGACTAACAGAGAGAAAAACGGGCAGGGGACATAAAAGAGTAAAAGAGATAAAAGGAAGTAATGGGGGATGATAGAGAGGAAGGCTAGTCTTACAGTTAACCCTTCCCCCAGTCCACCCAGTGGTGATAGTTGCTGCCTGGTTCACTGACATCATCTGTAAGTCGTCCCCCCCCCCCCATGCATTCAGCAGCTGATGCTGAGGCCCTCTCACTGCTTCCATCAGCTGTATTAAGCTTTCATTTATAGCCTACATATTGAATAATAATCGTGTAATAAATATTGCACCTCTTAACCCTGCAGTATTAAAACAGAAATTATTTGAAACTTCACCCACCCCCTTGGTGTGATATAAAGGAAAGTAACTCCCAGAGTGTATCACAAACAGATACAACACACACACAAAGTGTGGTGTGTTGTGCGATGAGTAATCACTCATTGCTAAATACAAGTTGTGTTCAAAGTCATTAACAAAGCAAACCAGATGTGGTCGTCAAAAAGGGTTCTTATTGCTAAACGTAGTCGTGTGGATACAGCAAACTGCATTCAACAATAAAGCAGTTTAATAAAGATTTGCTATCTGGTAGCGGAACATTCATGTCATTTAGGGAACATGGTTGTGTACTATCTAGTAGTGAATGGTTCAGCCACTATTGTTATGTATACACAATACAGGCCACCAAGCAATGCTTTACTTAATTAAATTCACCCTTTTTGATTGGTTGTGTTCTAAACTGCGATGTTTCTTAATGGAATTTGGCAGGAGAGCAAATCTTATCTGGGCTCTGATACTCAAAGCATATAATCAGACCACCACAGCTGGCTAGCGCCATCATCTACATTTTATTCTATTTCATACTGTCACTAGTAATATTGTCAAGGTCTAAACTAGAATTTACTGTTGCCCATATATTTCCCGACTGCATACGATCTTAAATGAGACCAGACCACGTCCACTGATACGTGCTGTTAAATAAAACGTTCAAGGAACCCTCACGCCAGCCTCCATTCAAATCAGAACTGCCATTTCACCTTATAGTGTTATCACTTTGTCAATTGGGTCCAAATGGTACATTTAGCAAACACTGTATATAAATTATTATACATTTTCGACACAAAATCTCGTTTAAACAGAATAATGCTACACAGAGGTGGGAGTCGTGATTCGTATTTAAGTCGATGGCATTTACTGAAATACATGTTGTTGGTCAACCACATTATGCCGAAGTTCTCAGTAGACTATATCAATTTGTCAGAAGGTGTGAGTGATGTTTCTTTCAAGTATATGTCTTTGTAAATATGCAACATATAATAAAACGACCAGATTGTTAAGGGAGCTTGGTGTTCAGTTCGATCCATATACGAGTCGTCGGTACCAAAAGGAACCAAAAGACGGATACGGTTACATAGGGGATTCCAACTATAGTCTATTGTAAATAACAGTAGTGTCAACACTTGCACATTGGTATATTTGGGAGACAAATGGACTTACAGCGATGCTGGGAACCGCAGTCTCTGGTCGCTCGATCATTGTACTGTGCTGTCACAACCCAGCCTGCAACGGACAGTCACCGAGGCATAAACTGATTAACGTCCAAAAGAATGACGGAGCAGAGACAAGTACACAACTTTCGACCCTAAAACCCGTAGTTTGGTTTAAACAAAAAGAAGCAAAGTCCGTCAGTGAACGAATGAATGAGGTTAAATTACATATGGCCGCTGACGGATACTACTAACAGATGTAGCACAGTGAAGAAAAATGCTCCAGTGCTTCGACGACTGTTTTTTGTCACGAGGCAAACACAATACACATTACATCCGGTTGAGAATTTCAGAAAAATACGAAATGTATCGCGACAATTGTATCTTTTGTGTAAAGCATTTGTCAAAAACGTATAACCAAGTGTGAAAATAACTATTCTGGTCGTTTTGCTTTTTGGTACCCAACTTTTTTATTTTCAAGCTAGCTTTTCCACTAGCTTTACCCATATATTTTTGAAAGCTACATTATGATAGATGGGTTTTATGCCCAATACATTAAGTTAAATTTGATAACCCCATTGTTCTGGACATTAAAATATTTTGTCATTACAACCACAATAAAATAATGTTTATTTTGTTAGCATTTAACTAAACTCCTGGGCGTTCTCACTGTACTGCTAAAATTATAGTTGTTCTGTACTCACAACTACACTGTAAAATATATATTAATTCAGCTTCAAATGTGGACCAAAAACTCTAGCAGAATAATATTTCAGCTTTTCAGAAAGAGCACTAACAGAAACTACCTCATGACAAAGGACAAGAACGGACGACAGCAGAGCCGGATTTAGGCTCTTATTTTGAAAGGAAATACACATACGTTCCGGTCTACTACTGGCCAGCTTGATGCAGTTATGGGAGACCTGAATCTATCTTCCTATTGGTCAAACACGAATGTGATCGGCCTCTGATCGTGTGTGTAAGGCCTTCATGTGCTGGAGGTGAACATGTTTTGGCTTCAAAGACGTTACTAAACAATTATGAACAACCGACAACGTGGTAAATGCCATACCATGAAGTATCAAGTGAGACATATGTGATTTCATTTATTTTAAATCCACAATATATAGGAAATAAACTCTAGGCCTTCCTTGAAACGCATCTGCCTACCTCAAAAATATATTTGGCATTTAGGACATTGGCTCTGAGGGGATACTTTCATGACATGGCTACAGCAATGTATTTATTACATTTACATAATAATGGCCCAATAATGTTTCTAGACAACTTGTGATTTGTCGCTCTGTCGTCAGAATATAGGCAGTAGTGGTGGTTTGTTGTTGAATATAATAAGATGTATTTCTATCACATTCTTAAAGTGCTTATAGATAGAAAAGATAGATATATAGATACACTTTATTTATCCCAAGGAAAATTGTTGTGCTATCCAATAAATCAATGTGATGGCTGGAATGAAAAACATTTCAACATCATTGGAAGCAACATTAAAGGCACCATGTGTCTCATTAGTAAATATTCGGAGGGGAACTTTTATTTTTGTTGTTCAGCCCACTATCAAAGCAACAATCCCAAGACTTGCATGCACTTGTGAGCTTTCTTTAAAGTGACTTGGATATGATATTATATATTGGCGCACTCTAGTGGTATAGAAAACCACTGCCATCAGACTTATTTGGTCTGCTATGATCAGTACCTTATGGAGGCTAATGTTTGCTGATGTTAGCTAACTTTAGATATATATTTCTGTGTAATTACTCTGTCCGTTTTCTGACCTTTCTTTATTTGTGTCACTGTTCCACTACATTATAGCTTTTTAAAATCATTCTGTTAATTCTAAAATGTTCAGCAAACATTACTGTTGGTTCAACTGAAAGGAAAAGTGCCTCAAAAACTAAATTATCTTTGATTTGTGTGATGACCAAATACAGAGCATATGACTGAGTACTTGTACAGTACTGCATTGACTTCAATGTTTGAACTGAACATGGTAAAACATACACATGTAATATTTGTTGATTCATATTACAAAATATGTATTTTAAAATATGGTATGGTATGTACAAATTCAAGATTCCTGCACATCCCAAGCTTGCAGCTCTGTGAGAAAAATGCTCAACTGTAAATAAAAACACCTCAGCCTTGAAAAGATAGATTTAAAGATCAAAAGCAATATGAAAATGTGAGATTAAAGTTGAGACAAAAATTGTGATTCAAGCTAATTAGCAGCATCAGCATTTCTTTGGATGTCGCCATCTCCATCTCTATTTATGGCTCCAAACACTATTTCATGTACTATAATATGAAAAAGGGGCTCAACACTTATGTATGTGGAAACTAAACCCTAAAAAGCCTAAAAAGAAGAGAGCGAGCCACAGAGACAAACTATGACATATTATATTGCTTTAATTCAAGAGAATCAAATTAGTAGCATAAGCATACAGAAATAAATGTTTTGTTGTCAAAGTGTGTACTTATCTGTACAAGTATTCAACACATGACTGTAAATAGAAAAAAACCCATCATCACTTTACTTTATATAAAACACAAGACAAAGAGCTCACAATGTAGAATAGTAGAAATAGTGGGGTTACCCATAGCTTATACTCTACTGATGACAAGTGGAGTTGGAAGGCATTGCTCTTTTACAGTGACTGTAGTTTCCCTAAATCAATTCAAATTACAATGCAACAGTAGTTCACAGTGGAGATGGTCATACTTTGAGTGTTGTATCAAGCAAATATATTCTAATAGTTACATATATATGTATTAATATATATATATATAGAGCTTTGACAGTCATAGTTTGGATTGCAGCATCACGTCACTATAAGTGACCAGATGCCATTCATCAGAGGCTCTGATAGTGGATATGGTGTTGTCATGGTTACAGGCTGGACATCTCTCCTGGGATAGCTTTGGTGTCCAGGTAGCTGATGAGATTCTTCACCCAAGGGGCTGAAGGGCTGGCACACAGATGACGTGTGACCCGACCCGCCACTGTCTGCAACCTGCACACATAAAGAAGAGTCAGGCTCAGTGCGTCCATGTGTAGCTCCAGTGAGGCGGCTCATTTTGTCTCTATGGTTGTGTACTTACAAGACGGCAGGTTTGGAGCAGCGCTGGCTGGTCCTGATGTAGCCTATCACTCTGTCTCTAGGCACCTCTTTCTCATTGAAACGAAAGCAGCATCTCTTTGGGCCAACGCCACGCAAACCTACCAACAAACACAGACAGAAGATGAACATTTGAATCAGTTCAGGATTCAAGAACATTTCAGTCTTTTCAAACATCTAGTGTATGTGTTGCTGGATCCATCAAATCACTGCTTCTCAACCTTTAACGCTGGATTAATAGATCGTTTTGACCTCTCAGGCAACAACACAAGAACTATCCCTTTATAAAGTTGTAAAAGTTGTTAATATGTTAGCAATTAGTTGTCTATTTATACATCCAGCAAACACAGAGCAACTTCACCTGATCAGACTAAATGATAGAGCCCATCAAATGGTATCAACTCAAAAGTGTGATCATAAACATTTCAAAATAAGATTACATTTCTTCACCTCTCTGCCACAAAGGTATTATTGTGAAGATATTTCATTACCTTCACTCAGAGTGATGGCAGCCAGCATCAGCACGAACACAGACAGAGCGAGACGAAGAGCAGCCATCCTGAAGTGTGTGTTCCCTGATAGTAGTATGTGAAAGTCTCAGTTGAGCTGTATCAAGATGTGTGAACTTACTCCATCTGCTTCCACATTTATAGTTGAGGATCAGCCGGGGGGAAGACCCCGACCTCCATTTTAGGATTTCACTATGACTATCACTATTATCTGGCTGACGGGGTTTACCAGGACTGGGAGTTTCTGGTGTGATCCTTTTTGTGCATGTGTTTGTATGTAATCCATTTCACTTCCCTAAACAAATTGACATTCACTGACAAACCCTGTGTTCAAATGAAGAAGTACCTTCTTTTTCAAGCGTGGTTTCCCTGTGCATTACTGATTGCTTGTGTGATTGTGACCAAAACTGCTGTACTTTCTGATTACCGCCTACATGTTACAGCTACAATAGATCGTTTAAAGCATGTATATGAAACCAATCTAATTAATATTTGAAAAAGCTATTTATTCCCCGACAAAATAATTAAATAGCTTCTTTTTTTAAAACTTAAAGTGTTTATACATCTATAATTTGCCTGACAAAATTCCGGTTTGCAATTATATCAATAAACTCTGAATAGAGATTCAACAGTCTTAGTCACGTCAGTTATGAGTGAATGACTCATTTGAATGGCATGTATGACATCCTTCATTACCAGGGAAGTCAAACTGCATGGCAGTGAAACCAGTTTGGGGATTCAGCAGGTTTCATTTCAAGGGTTTTGGAATAACTGAGCCAAATTGTTGATGTGTATACTAAATGATCTTTTTAAAGTAGTAGGGAAACGGTGCATACAACGTGTGCTTAGACACATAGTGGAGTAGTATTCATCATCAGTAAACATATTGTACTGTAACAGGTGAGCTCTGTGTGAACTATAGCAGATACATCTGTATGTCTGTATGAATATACTCATATAGCTGCTCTATATTAGCCGAGGACTGGAGCTGGATGTGATGAATTGATACAAGACTGGACTTTACAGTACTTTACCTACGTAGAGAAAGATATAATATTGTTTCCTTCTTCCTCCTCAGTTTTATTGTGTCTTGAAATAAAATAAACTCAAGCTGTTCAAGCTGTTCAAAGTTGTGCTTCTTTCCACTTGACAAAGTACAATATTCATTCTCCTTTCAGCTGTTGTGGTCACCACCAACTCCTTAGGGAATCATTGTTAGCTGCTAAATGTTCACTAGCTAGTTGCTAACTTAGTTTGAGTTTATCAAAGCTTTTTCCTGCATCTGGAAAAGATGCCGATGAGGGTGGAGAGATGATGGGCTGAAAGATGCAAAAACTCTCTGAGGGAACTGCAAAGTCGGATAATAATTCTCAGCTGGTTCATGACTTTAAACGACCCCTTTCACTTTAAAAGTAGTCTTTTGATCTATTGTCTAAAAATATTGATGAGTTCAGCTTAAATGGATTTTCTTCTGGCCACAGAGGGGCAGTGAAACAAGCGGAAAACACAACATTGCCATAAATGATTACTGTATGACGTTGTTATGTCCAACATGTTGGCACATTAAGCAGACACAAAGCAACATTAGCATTCACTTGAAGTTGTGTTTATAGACAGCTTTAGAGAAACATATGTGGCTCTGTCTCACCAGCTAGTTGCTAACTTTGCTTTGCTGTAGAGTACAGAGATGAGACTGAACTAAAACAGTACAACAAAACCAATGACCCAAAACAACTCCATCTTTAATTTTTTTTAAATAATAATAATAATAAATATTTTTATTATGAATACTGTTTTATTAACTGTTTAACTTTTTTCAATTGTACTGGGAATTACTTGCGTTGTCATATATGTGCGATCGTACTCTAGTTTCGGTGTAAGGGGAGTTTTTCTTGACAGAGTACTCTATGCAAATCTTTAGTGTGAGATTTCTCCCTCTGTCCATGAAAAGCAGAAGGACTTCTTAAAAACTTCTTTCACTTCTTCATACGTTTCCCTTTTAGAGAGACAAACAAAGATTTCTTTTTTTGGTTTGGCATTAAGGTCGTCTTTAAATATCAGCCTCACTTGTGTACCTTAGACCCAGTGATATTCATACGTACATGATATTCATACATACTTATATTTGTACTACTTTGAACTTAATTGATTAATCTAATACAACAACCTCTATGGTGCCATTTTACTGGACTGATAATTACTGAACCAGCGCTTCCACTAACCACAAGTCAGCAGTACAAATATTAACATCACTATTGGTTGTTACATTAATTAATTTTTTTAGTCAAGCTTCGACTGCAGCTCAGTGAATGACCCCTGAATGCCCAGAGCGCAAAAAACGACACAAAGACTCAAATAAAGAGAGAAAACTCCTTTGTTTTGTTTTAAAAAAGAAAATAAGCAATTTGTTTAAGAATGCATAGAAAGACAAAAACAGCCATTCAAAATCTATTAAAAAAACACGATCAGAGACTAACTATATCAAATTTAAACCAGAAAGGGATAACAAAGTGAGGCATCCCTTCTACTGAGACAACAAGCTTGAAGCATCGTTACAGTATAATGAGCTATAGACAGAATCGGAGTTTCGGGCTTCCAGTGGAATCGCGATGCATGCTGGTGTGGCAAGCCTAGAAAAGTGAGCACCAACTCTACAAGGGCCGCCATATTAGATTTCTTCTCTACGTGTTTACATTGTATTTAGCTTATTCTTCAAGCGTGTTGTAAACAAACCTACTACTCTACAATGAGTTCTGAACTCCTTTCTTATGATGAGGTTCAGATTTGGAAAGTCGAAGCTTTGAAAGTATTTTGCCGCAAGTGGAATTTAAAGGTTTGAGGAACAAAACTGGAGCTTATTGCCAGGGTGTTTGCTGCATCAGAGATGGGCATTGAGCAGCAACTAACAGCTAACGAAAGAATTTCAATCACAGAAAAAGAAAAGACTAAGCTTTTGGTTATGCCGAGTGGCGTTTCAGTGCCTGATCCCTTGACATTGCAGGATGGCTGGGTCAATGAAAACAACAGCATGACTTCTTGGCCGCCGATATACCTCAGTGATATAACATTATGTTTAATGTCTGACCACCCAGGGAACGATGTCGAGTTTCATAAACGAACTTTGAACGAATACAAAGAAGGCAAAGCATTTAGACTGTTTGAGTCTGGCTGGTTGAAACAAATATCTTTCAATCCTCTCGCAGATTCTGAGTATTGCTTTTTGAAAGCAAAATGTACTCATTCAATGAAAACTTCCCATACGCCACATTCGGCATGGATCTGCGCAGTCAAGAAAACTGGCGATATCATATATACATATAATAAGTGCTTATTGCAGTTGTGTTGCAGGATAAGCTATTATAAATATATACCTAACTTGTGTTTGTTAATTATTATAAAACTCAATATATAGAAAGTACATTTGTCAATATATAAATCAAGTAGATAGACTACATACCCCAGGTCGAGTTCAGGATCACGGAATTCATTTGTTGGTTTTCCTTGCATGAAATGCTCACTGCAAATCCGCCAAGATTTCTCGGGCTCCCAAGACTTCCCATTGTAATCCTGTCTCTTTACAGCTTTGGTCCATGCTAGCCTTCTATCATTGTTCTTTAGTGCTGTTGGAAATGGAAATAGTTCGAACGGGGGCTTGCATCAAACGAGTGCAATCGTGAAGCTCACAATGAGATTCTGCCCATTTATTTAGCTTTCTCCCACTTTCACCACACAATTTTGGTGTCCCAATCCCATAACTAGAAGAGCGATGCTTACACACTAAAAACTAGCCAAATACAATGTAAACACGTAGAGAAGAAATCCAATATGGCGGCCCTTGTAGAGTTGGTGCTCACTTTTCTACGCCCGCCACACCAGCATGCATTGCGATTCCACCGGAAGCCCGAAACTCCGATTCCATCTATAGGAGTAGAGCCCAATTCGGACAGGCTGTGCCCCGGCCAGCTGCGGAGTAGTTCTGTGCTGAACCTGATGTGGTCACAGGGGGGACAGTGATTGATAATCACAAATGTTACAAAATACTCTAATTATTTCAGGAATTCCCAAAACAGAGATCTCTCAGCAATTGACCCATTGCTTACTTTGGACTACAGACACCCAAGTAAAGCCTCATTATCCTGGCTCATTATTACTTGCATTGTGAATCCTCCAGAGAAGGAAGAATGACCTGTCAGTGTAAATACATGTGAGTGCTCATGTTTGATATCAACTTTCTATTCCTCCTACCTTCTTTATAATCTGTAATCCTGATTGTTAATTATCTGAAGCGTTTGCATTCAGCAGCAGGGAAACATAGATTGTTATGGGCCGGATAATCTTATTTCCTTGTGCATCTCATCATTGACACTTTTGTTGGTTTTGACAGTGATTTGAGAAGTGAGAAGAGGAGTCCTGTTTGAGGAGTGATATCCAGCTCCTCAGGTCCTTCAGGTCCATCTGTCCTGTGCTGTGTTTGCTCTC
Source organism: Cottoperca gobio (assembly GCF_900634415.1). NCBI lineage: Eukaryota > Metazoa > Chordata > Actinopteri > Perciformes > Bovichtidae > Cottoperca > Cottoperca gobio. The sequence goes on from NC_041360.1 coordinate 1,961,593, forward strand.
ATGGTGTTGGCAGTGCAGGGGGTCTGTGTGGTGAGTGTGTAACTCCACAGGGTGCCTCTGAAGCCTTAGAAATCATTTAGAGGCTATGACTGCTTCATTCTGGTTGCTTGATTGTCATCAGCAACAGAATCATTAGGCAGAGGAGATTACCATGAAACACTATACCTCTGTGGAGAACCTGGCCCTGATCCAGGACTGTCATACTATCATCATGGTCTTTAATGGCTACATGATGGAACCCACACATTTCATTCCCTCTCTGAACAGTCACGTTTGTCATGTTGGTAATGGGATCTCCCATTACCAACATGATGGGAGATCCTCTAAGGCAGGGGTGTCCAAACCTTTTTCACTAAGGGCCACATACATAAAAATATAAGGGCTGGGCCACTCATACTTTTGAGGTATATTCCCTAAAAAACAAAACAATCTAATGTAGGTAAATTAAGCTTGATAATTGAGATATGAAGGACATCACAGAGATGCTGTCGCTCATTTTGGTTCTCAATCTGCTTTTGTTCAGAGAAAATGTTTGCGCACACATATGAGCCGAACAGACTCATCATTCTTTGTGCGTGGCGTCTCATCAGAGGAAACTTTCCCAAGCTCCGGTAGAAGTCGGGGAGGGAGAGAAGCTGATGTTGATTCTTCAGGGAATTATCCTATATAATTATTATATATACGTTTATATAGTTGCAGACTCTCTTAAACTTCTTCTGCATTAATCAGCTCGATTTCTTTCTCAACGATAGAAAAATCTTGGAAGTGCTGACTGAATTCTGTCATGAGACGTGACATGAGATGAGAGACGTGATCACAGACACATATTTCCCCTTGTTATCAGAAAGGTTGGCGTTTGGAAAAGTACATTTGATTTCGGACAGCGTGGGGAAGTGCGCAACATTGAAGTTGCGTAGTTGTGTCTCAAAGAGACGGAGCTTCACACAGAAGGCTTTCATGTGCGCAGTAGGCTCTTGTTCAGTGTTGAGATGACCAGTAAGATCAACTAAAAATACCAGGTCTGCCAAACATGGAGGGTCTCTCAGCTCATGAAGAGGTCGCTCCTTCTCTTTCAAAAACAGATCGATTTCTGATCTCAGGGAATAAAACCGCTGCAGCACGGAGCCGCGACTCAGCCAGCTCACATCAGAACGGTGGAGTACGTCCCCGTATTCAGCATCGACATCAGACAGGAAAGCTTGAAATTCTCTGTGGTAAAGTCCTCGTGCTCGAATTATGTTGTGCCATTTAGACTCCTAAAATCAAGCAGCTCTTCCGTAACGCAAAGGTTATCGTCAACTCCCCGCAAAACAAATGTGTGGTGTGCGGTGTCTGTCGCATCTGTGCTTTCATCACATGCAATCAGTAAACATCTAAAGCACAAGCTTTATCTGACACTTGATGTTTGAAGTTAGCTGACAAGTCAAAACTGTGTTTCTGTGTTAGAACTAAGAAGTACAAAACATTCAAGCGCAAGTTTCTATCTGGGCCATATTCCATTATAATTTTAGAGTTAGCTGCGGGCCAATTAAAAATGGGAAGTAGTTTGGACACCCCTGCTCTAAGGCTTAGAGGATCTCCCATTACCAACATGATGAACGCTTAGAGTCTAAGCAACTGCTTAGTAAAATAATATGAAAAAGTAAAAATAATGTCATTAGATGAGTGTAAAGTAACAAAAAACATGATTTACTTCGACAGTTAGAGATGCCTTTCATTGCATGGTAGAACATACATTTGACTGCTGTATTGATACAGCAGTGTTACTGTAATATAGCTTCCAGCCACCAGTGGCAGCCCTGAGTGCACATCCCAGTTGATGAGTGTGCAAGACATTCTATGCTGTCTTTGGCTGCAGTTGAATTGTCAAGAAAAATGACCTCTTGTGTCTTAACATAACCACTTTTCCTTGACCTAGATGGAAAATGTCAAATGTCATGAGGTGTAGGAAAGATGTGAAGGAGTATTCATAAGGACTTAGGAAAAGACAATCGCGACTGCACTTACACAGGGCTACGTAATTATGCAACTGTGGATGTTATTGATGTGCGTCTGATTTTATTGTTGCTGCAGCAAGGAATTACGGGACGGCCTTTTCTCTCTTCGTTTCATAACGGATGGTCCAGGGTATCCTATGCTAAAGGAGATAAGAAAGGAAGCATTGAACCACCTTTCCTTAGCATTTAGAGAATTCCACCAGCTCTAATCATGGCTGCCACCTAATATTCCGGAACTTTAGGAACTTTCCTTTGCAAAAATGACTATTTGACCTTTGATTTTACACAGTTTGTAAAATAACTACATGGAATGTGAAAGGTGGCTTGTATTGATGAAAAGATTTTAGCATCTTTCAGCACATTGTTTTGCCTTACAAATGTACTGTTTTGGTTCAGTGTCACTGCTATCATCAACATAGTTTGTAGCTGTAACAACTGCTTTCAGTGAAAAAAACCCTCCGATATACCCACTGTACACGTACCCGCCAAGCAGCAGGCAACAGACAGACACAGTTAGCACTAGCTAGTGAACATGGCGGAGCATTTAGCAGCTAAAGAGTCAGATATTTTGTTATACTCGCCACTGCTGCTTTAATGGAAGAATTCCACTTGTGTTTTGTTACTCTAAAAACCTACCTAACGTATTTTGTGAGTTCATATTTCCTCCCATTAATTGAACGAGTGCCTACATGACTGAGGTGTCAGGGCCTTCCTGTATTAGGTATCTAATGTACAGCATGAACATACAACACAGACACAAACCAGAACTCTGCCTTTACACCCTCACCTTTAATCAACCAATCAACTTTTTTGGCCACTACTTTCTTCAGTTGGAAAATATGCAAAAATACAAACACATACAAATAGAAACTATGAAATGAATGACCGCCTTCCATCTATTAAAACACGAGGTGTAGTATCATCATGAAGCTGTAGCACTACATGAGCCCCACTGTTTGAATGCTTTGGATCTCTCCCCCCCGCTTAATGATGAATTGTTCGGCAGTATTCGGGTTGTGTAATAAAATTGAAAAGGAAAGGTTATAAAATAAATGTAAATCGGTTACCATTGTGGCCTATAGAGTAACAAAGTCAATTACGGTGATTTAATTCCAGATACGTATATTAGTCATAATAATCATAATGAGTCAAAAAGAGACATAGAGAGTCACACACACACACACACACACACACACACACACACACACACACACACACACACACACACACACACACACACACACACACACACAGTTTCTCCTGAAACCGAGTCTGTAAACGCATACTGTACTCTCCATCCTGTGTTCACTTTCAGCACAGTGTGATCCGAGAAACACCAATTAGCACATTTGTATTGAAAAAATATAACACGATGAGCTGGCCAAACATACACACACATCTGTGTTGAAACTTGAAAAGCTCCTCTCTGGTGCCGAAGAAGGGTTGTAAACATTGTTCACCGCACAGACCATGGAAATCAAACAGTATCTGAAAAGCTAAACTCTTATGCATGTTTTATTCACAGAAACAGGCTTCTACATTAGTGATTTCCCACACACATCTCTAAAAGAAATATACAGCATGATTTGGTAGTCGTCTCATGTTGACTGATGACAACATGGACACCAACATGATCCATATGTTCCCAGTACGCTTTATCATTGTTCTGGAGTTTCCTGCTAACACGTTAGCGTACATAGTGTTGAGTGATGGGCAGGCCACCATTACTAAAACCAACTCATCTTTTAAATCATCTAATCATCTTCTTTGAAAGAAGAAATAAAACAATCTTCCTGGTACAAATTAAAAACACACCCTTACTCACTCCAAGTCACTCAGAGGTTTTTGCTGCATCAGTCTTACTTGGTGTGGTATGACCCGTAGCTTATAGTGGTTAATGTTAGCAAACTTACGTTACGTCTTGCTGTTCAAGGACATTACTAACATACGATCAAAGCTGATTCAGGTTAAGACCTGCTTCCATGTCCTTTTTAAAGGTTTGAGGTAATGGTAGTGGCCTATCACTCAACACAGCATATGTTCACAGGGAGCACCATAGCAGACAGGTCTACAGGGGACACAAGGACAGTTTTAGATCTACATGCCTTTACAAACCTCCAGCTGCTGTTTGACACCATGGTCTGTTACAGATTGGGAGTTGAATTCTAATGAGAAAATGATGCTATAATAGCAATATTATGAGTTAAAATAATCCATGGCTTGCTTTCTTTGTATTGGTGTAAAGTATATTGTTGTCCAACCAGCAGCAGAAGCAATGTGTCAACAACGTAATTTATAAACAGATGAGGGGAGCAGAACTCTTAAGGTGTGTTTAGACTGAATGAGAAGCACATTTTCTTCGTATCATCTACAGGTTCTTATGTTTGTTTATGAATTGGAGTCATAAAGCCTTGGCATAAATGCAGAGTTTTCAGTTGAAGTAGAATCATCTATAACACATTCCCCTTTGTCTATGTAATTACTTTATATGCAATTGCACCGCATTCAGTCTGGACACACCTCAAGTTGTGTTGCATTGTAGTATTACACTACTTCATGTATTTATATACTTGCTATGCTGTGTGTCTGTATTCATTAGCCTTTGCACTTCTTGAATTCTGTATATTTGTGGGTGGGCTGTCTTAATCTTTGGGACCTTTTAGAACATTATAAAACGTCTTTATGTGTAATTGGCATATTGTACAGGGTGCGTGCAGCCTCTAGGTCTTCAAAATCTCTCTGTATTATGAGGTTTTACAGTTGCGTCACAATATGGCTGTCAACAGGCTGTTCCATGGGTTAACTGTATACTGGACGTTAGCTAGTGAACAAATCAGACATGCTTACAAGACAGCGAATGCTTGCTAGCCAGATCTGACAATATCGACTCTCTCAAAGATAGCCAAGTCACAGGTTGTCATTTGAGGAGCTCCAATATAGACGCCAGAGGGTACTTTACATCACCTGAAACCCCCTGTATATGATGTGTGTCTCCGTATGTTTGTATGTGTGTTCAGTGTCATCAGCAGGGTGGAGTCTCACATGCACAAATGTCATACTGGCATACAGTAAGTGTGTGTTTCAGGGCAAAATGCTTCTTAACTCTTCAAGCAGCCAGACTCAAGCAAGCAAGTGTATCAAGTTGCTATATTAATGTTGTAAACTGATACCGTTTCCCATCATGCATCCGCAAAGCCTCAGTTTCCATTATAACACCAAAAAAGTCTGGTCTAATCATGGCTCAAAAACATGCTATAAGCATTGCAATGCATCTAACAAATAACGTTTTCTCCAATTTCATGTCTCTTTATACAATTCCTCTTTTTTAGAAACATACCATATAGTATTAAACAGGCATTTAAACTCCCTATAAAAAGTGGTGTGGCGACAATAGAAATGTTATCATATTATTTTTCTCCTTTTAGAAAGAGTAGTTTTGTTTATTTGTTTTTCTTTTAGAAAAAAAGACACTTGTTGAGGTTCCTGGGACTGACATGGGAGTAGCAAGGTGAATGACCGATAGCCATTCAGGAAGGAGCACGACACAAGGACACAAACGGTCAGTGTAAAGGCCAGTCATAGCTGTACGCTTCACTCTTATCACTTACATTATGTGTTTTCATTTTATACACAGTCACCAAAAAAGATCTAACTGTCCCTGAAGGTAAAATCATAAAAAAACAAACAAAGAAAACGTCATAATCATAACTACGGCTAAAACAGATCCAATAAAAGGAGTGTGTGTAAATTGGCTACATAAAATAATTCACTGTAAATAAAACCCTACGGATTCAGTTCAACAGGGAGCGTTGGAGGAGAAGAGTGGAGAGGCCAAGCGATACTCAACAGTCAAAATGTCAAATTGTGTTTGTATGTTAGGTACTGTATTTAGTGTGTGTGTGGGTGGTTTACCCAGGAAGATGAATATCTTTCTGGCTTTCTAAATGGCATTCCCCTGCTTATATCTCCCCTACAGAGTCTTTCTCTTTCATATCACTCTGCTGCCCATCTTCTCCACCTTTTTATATCCATTCATACACTGAGCGCTCCTCCACCGATTCATCTGTCCATTTCACTCTCCCTTCAATCCTCTCTCAGAACTGCATTCTGTCTCTCTCAAGCAGCTGCATATCTGTAAACTCATCATCTCCTCTTCTCTTCCTGGTCCTCTGTCACTCCTCCATGGCAGTATTTAAAAAGATCTCTGCTGGTCAATCTAAGGTTCCTCTTCCCCAGTGGAAACAGCCAATCGCATGGCCACAGACAGGTGGTCGGTGAGGCTAGCCAACTGGGTGACGAAGCTGAACTCCTCGATTTCCTGCAGGAGGAGGAGAAGAGAACTGACATCAAGATCTCACCTTTTATTCTGTGGAACTTCAAACTTGACAAACGTAACTAGCAGAAAACATCTCACATATCACCATATAAAGTTGTTATAGCGAAGGTGTTAGAAATACACCTATTTACTCACCCAGCAGACACACAGCAGCATTAGCATTGTTTCACTTTCCTGTTAGCTCTGTTTTGGTCAACAGATATTTGGCTCTTTATCTGCTAAATGCTCAACTCTCTTGAGTCGCTTACTGTGTCTGCTGTTTGGTGCTGGGCAGGCAGTGTGCAGTGGCTTTATATGAACTTCTACACTGAAAGCCTTTGGAGAATTGAGGGGCAACTGCAGCGTTGAATGACAGCTCTCTGCAAGTATGTCAGTATGAGTAACATCTTTCACATTACACATTACACATCTGATCCATCGATAATGATAGAAATATGGCATCACTTTACTTTAAATCCCCTATTCAGCATTCATAAGTTGTATGCAAACAATAAATAAAATTATAAGATACTTCTTTGCTAATCTATTTGTCAACAACCATAACTCCTCCTGTAGGCACCCATAAGTAGGCTGCTGTATAACCTGATATTGGATCACAATATAGTAATGCACGGTTATAATAATATAATATGTCATTATAGGAGACGTCATTATTATGAATCAATACTAAAAATGTTCTTAGAACTGTTTAAAACTACATTAAAGTGTGTTATAATCCATTTATTAAATGTTTATAAAAGCACTTATAAATCCTTAAATGGAGGAAGGTTAAAGTGTTACTCCCATTTTTTGCATTCATTGTCAAAAGAATGTGGACACCCAGTTTTGGACGATAGGCTCTGGCTCGCAGTTGCTGTTGCAGTTCATCCCTAAAGTGTTGGATGGGTTGAGGTCAGGGCTCTGTGCAGGCTACACAAGTTCTCCCACAACAAACAGGGAAAAGCATTTCTTTATGGACCTGGCTTTGTGCACAGGTTTTATCATCACTGCTACTACAACTGTTTCCATTATAATTTATAGCAATATCATCAGTTTATTATACATTTAGCATTGATGCATTTGAATCTTTCTTCATTGATTAAATGTTTTCTGACCTATATTAGCACCGGTGGAATCAGTTTACTCCAGTGACGAAACTAGATTTACTGGTTGCTGTGTACTCAAACGTGTTCTCCAAAAGGGAACAAACAGAAACAATACAAGATATAATACTACTATAAATAACATGTGTAAAGAAATAGGGTTTGAGGTTTGGTTATGAGGAAGCAAAAACAATAATATATTTGTTGAGTTTCACTTGGCAGTGCACAGTGAAATGATGTTACAGTAACTACATTGTGGCACCAGGTGGCATCAGGTGGCTGTGCTTTGAGAGACAGAGCAGTCAGACAGAGGAGGGAAGGAGAGAGATGCTCTATGTAAATGATGTGATTTGGTTTCAATCCTCTCCAATCCCTCACACAGACAGGCAGCCATGATGATATTGCCCTCATTCCTTTTCTCTCCTCTCTGTGTAGTCGTGTTTCATTGTTTACCTCTCTAGCTTTTGTGTCATTAAATCTTTTTATCCCTTTAACAAGTAGAAGATTCTCCTGCACTACGAGATCTTTTCACATAGCTCAGGGAAATGAGCGTTGACAAGTGTCCTGTTGCCGGGAAATTAATCAATAAGGCACATCACCTCCACAATTCAACAGAGTTTGTGCACTTAGTTTCTGTGAACGGAAACACAATAAGTTCACCCAGTTAGCAGGCTTATTGGTCATACTGCACTACCTTGCTTCAGTTTCCCAGTCCAGCCTGTTTCTATGATTTTATATTTATTTTATCCACAAATGAAGGCCTCCAACACACGGCTGCTGCAAAGAGTGCCATGTTGGATTTGAAGAACTGATTCAAAATCCATTTCCAAACTGTATTGTATGCACTGGAAGATTTCAACCTACTTATTGATGTAGTAGGCCTTCTAAAACCTTTATCATTTAAATTCAAATACATGTTTTTTTCAACAGAGCTTCATAAATCTGGAAGGGTTTCTGGTGTAGAATAGTGGTTTCCAACTTGGGCTTTGAGACCCCCGCAAAGGGTCATGATATAAATCCGAAAGGTTGTGAGAGGATTAACACGAGAAGAGCAGAAAAAACACATTTCACAATATTGTGCTTATATTTTCAGACTCTTCTAAAATGTTTGCTTATTTCCTGTTAAATGACTGAAATAGAGATAGGCAATGCCCTTGATATTAATCATTGATTTGTTTTAAGGGGTCAGAAGGCAAAATGGTTGGCAACCATTGCGTAAGAATACATATGTTAATTACCAGAATGTCATTTAAAGTTCACATTGAGAGTTTCTATCTTTCCACTTGTGGAAACTAATGTCATCACATTTGAATACTCTGTCAATATTGGTTTTATACCTGCACTACCTTAAAGCCATTAACAGGCAGTCATTACAAACTCACATTATTTGTCTAAGGTATATTCAACAAGCCTCTCTGGGAACCATCACCTTATCGTGGTGGAGAGGTTTGTGTGTCCCTATGAACCTGAGAGCTGTGTTGTCTGGAGCCTAGTGCTCCTGGTAGGGTCTCCCAAGGCAAATTGGTCTCAGGTGAGGGGCCAGACTAAGAATGGTTCAAAAACGACTTCATGAAAGAAAGGGAAAGGAAAGGAGTGACCCTGCCCGGAGGAAGCCCGGGGCCCCCATCTGGAGCCAGGCCCAGAGGGAGGGCCAGACAGCGAGCGCCTGGTGGCCGGGTTTGCCACGGAGCCCGGTCGGGCACAGCCCGAAGAAGCTACGTGGTGCCTCCCATCCATCCATCCTGTGGGCCCACCACTCATGGGAAAAACCGCTGGGGTCGGGTGCGCTGTCACATGGGTGGCAGTGATGGTCAGGGACCTCGACGGACCAGACCCGGGCAACAGAGGCTGGCTCTGGGGACGTGGAACGTCACCTCTCTGTGGGGGAAGGAGCCGGAACTAGTGCGGGAGGTGGATCGCTACCAGTTGGATCTGGTGGGGCTTACCTCCACGCACAGTCTTGGCTCTGGAACCGTACTCCTGGATAGGGGTTGGACTCTATTCTTCTCCGGAGTTGCCCAAGGTGTGAGGCGTCGGGCCGGGGTGGGGATACTCACTAGCCCCCGGCTGAGCGCCGCTACGTTGAAGTTTATCCCGGTGGACGAGAGGGTCGCCTCCCTACGCTTTCGGGTTATGGGGGGGAAAACTCTGACTGTTGTTTGTGCCTATGCCCCAAACCGCAGTTCTGAGTATTCGGCCTTCTTGGAGACCCTGAATGGAGCCCTGCAGGGGGCTCCAGTAGGGGACTCCGTAGTCTTGCTGGGAGACTTCAACGCACACGTGGGAAGTGAAGGAGTTCAAGTACCTCGGGGTCTTGTTCGCGAGTGAGGGGACAATGGAGCGAGAGATTGGCCGGAGAATCGGAGCAGCGGGGGCGGTATTACAGTCACTTTACCGCACCGTTGTGACGAAAAAAGAGCTGAGCCAGAAGGCAAAGCTCTCAATCTACCGGTCGATCTTCGTTCCTGCCCTCACCTATGGTCATGAAGGCTGGGTCATGACCGAAAGAACGAGATCACGGGTACAAGCGGCCGAAATGGGTTTTCTCAGACGGGTGGCTGGCGTCTCCCTTAGAGATAGGGTGAGAAGCTCAGCCATCCGTGAGAGACTCGGAGTAGAGCCGCTGCTCTTTACGTTGAAAGGAGCCAGTTGAGGTGGTTCGGGCATCTAGTAAGGATGCCACCTGGGCGCCTCCCTAGGGAGGTGTTCCAGGCACGTCCAGCTGGGAGGAGACCCCGGGGAAGACCCAGGACTCGGTGGAGAGATTATATCTCCTCACTGGCCTGGGACCGCCTCAGGATCCCCCAGTCGGAGCTGGAGGATGTGGCCCGGAGAAGGGAAGATTGGGGTTCCTTACTGGAGCTGCTGCCCCCGCGACCCGATCCCGGATAAGCGGTAGACGATGGATGGATGGATGGATGGATGGATATTCAACTGTCAAAGTATTTCTTTAAGGCTACTTAAGAAACAAAATAGGAAAACTGAATGTTACAGGGTTAAGAGATCTACATTTTACATTTTCATTTCAGACAATTAAAGAGAGAATTCATTTCCCTGTAATCCTCGAGTAAACCATACCAGTTTCCAGTCCTGCTGCAGGCCCTCGTCGCTGTAGAGCATGTAGTCAATCCGGCGTCCGTTGCCCTTCAGTGGGATCTTCCTCCCTTTCTGACTGCTGGCCGGACACTGGCTCTTACTGGGAGGAAACACGAGGTACTCCTTCCTCCCCTCCTCATTCTCCATCACTCTGAAAGAGACACACAGGGATGGGAAAGGACGAGAAGACTGACGTTTAGACAGAGGATTTGCATTGCAGGTAGTAAAAAGTTATAAAACAATACAAATTTAAAGGGAATTAGAGAGAGTGCACTGGACCACACAGTGCTTAGGTCAAAGGTCAGCTTTTGACGATAGCAGTGTACATTTATGTTTTTCCTGCAGTCGTTAGCACTATTTGTAGTCGTAGAGCTGCTTCTGACTGTACTACTGCCTGTTTTTCTGTTAGGTGCACGATTACATCCTAGTGCCATCCACCACCATTTTTGCAGAATGGTGTAAGACACTGCAATATGATCCCTACACATTACGTTCTGGCAGATTACAACTACTGTATCACCTGTGCAATATACCGTTAGGCAATCCTGCAGTGAAACAGATAAAAGCTGCTCGTGACTGACACATCATTGCTTCCAGTCAGAGATAACACAATCAATCGATATAATTAAGTTAGAGATGTTACTGTTCATGTTAAGTTAGGGGTTAAGGGATGAATGTGGGAGCCACTTTAACTCATTTTTGGAATAAAGACTTTTGATTAAGTTAAAGGTTGGTCTAAGCATTGTGTCGTTAAGATTTGTAAGTAACTGTAGTGTCGTCCGAAGAGAAACATCTAAATTGTGTGCGTGTGTGTGTGACTTACTTTTGTAAACTTTCAGGTGAACTGACATCCTCATCATAAAGGCCACTGGGATCCAGTAAAGTACCTGTTGGATGATACATTAAACTGCATCACGGTGCAGACGGACTCACATGTTTCTGATCATTTTTACTGAAAAGTCTTCTCAGAAATACCCCCATTACAGGTAGTAGTGTAGAGAAGAGAAGAGTCACTAATTTCTATGATACAGTATGGATGAAGTACTAGTTATATCACACTAGTGTCTGGTGAGAATCCTAAAGATAGAAATGCTGTTTTGACAGTTTTATATTATTTCTGTACTGTTTGTATTGATCTAGTGTATGCTTATCAATCATCCCCCTCACTATGATGACCAGCTTCTTCTTTTATAACCACAAGTACAACTTGTCTTTTTCGATATGGCAAAGGCGTCGTCAGCAGACTTTGTTCTGAGAGCATATATATCTCCGTCTTTATAGTCCTCAGACCACAATCCGCTGTCGTCAACCAGTGAAATATAGCATCCAGAGAGACGAGCACTCACGGATCCTTTTATAAAGAGGATGTGAGGCTGCGGGCTGGATAATGTGTTTAAAATGCCCCACATGAAGAGAACAGCACTCTGAAGTTACTTCAGTCAATTCACAAGTGTTGGGAGCTCTTATGATGCACAGCCGGCTCTTTACACAAGACTGACAGCCTGAACAGGCTGCTGCCTGTCTGCTGGTCACTTTCAGCTCGTTTGGGAAACTTAAGATATACATGAGATTCCCTCATTCAGGTGATTAACATGGCCTCCGTTACTCTGTCCTAAAACTTCACCAACAAGCTGTAGTATATATATATATATATATATATATATATATATATATATATATATATATATATATTCTGATTCTGATTCTGATATGTGTTGGGAGAAAATAAATATGAATTCACATTTTTTGGGTTTGTGGTTGACATAATAATAATAATAATAATAATAATAATAATAATAATAATAATAATAATAATAATAATAATAATAATAATAATAATAATACATCAGACTTGTATAGCGCTTTCTAGTAACTCAAAGACGCTTAACAGAATGGTAACCTCGTGCACTTTTCGCACAGCTAATGTTAGTCAGTTGTTTTCCAAGCATCTGAACGCTGGAGCCATTTCCACAAAGCTAGCGTTACCTTGGTTACAGAGAGAATGTGATGACAAGACATGATTAATCTGCCATCAACCTTGAACTCATACGCATCACCAAAAGAGCCACGTCAGTCATGAAGGGAGAAGATGAGCAATGGCCAGAGATTTTGACTTAAACCTTTAATTTTCACAATTTAAAGCCATAACTCCCATGAGATATGAATGCAGCACAAGACTTGCAGGTTGTCTGTGTATTTGGCTGGCTGGCTGGCCAACACAAGAAGATTCCTGCAGCTCATTTCATGAAATCTATCAACACATCATCAGTACAACATCTAACTGCCTCTTAGCCTTGCTATTGTATTCATCTAGGTCTAATCTTCTTTTTGAAGCTTTATGAAAGCAGCTTTCTCCCCTTTATTTCATTGATTCATTCTTCTTTTCTTGCCTCCTTCTTCCCCTCCTGTCTAATAGCAGCCAAACGGGAGGCGCAGATCTGTTCCTCTGGCTGGCTGTGCAAAATGTTCCTGTCCAAATAAATAAGTCCTTCTCTAAACGAGCCCTTCCACTCTGTCTTGCCCACACTGTCCTCGAAATACCGCTGGCCTAAATAACGCTTCACATCCAGACCAAAACCCTCCAGTCTTTACGTCACTAATGCCCCTGTATCAGCACGCAGTACTGGGTGCATTTTCATTCACACACTGGGTGCACCCTGATTTAGCCAGACAGAGCCAGATTAGAGTCTGTGTGCTCTGTATGGATGACCACATTTCCTGAGCCACTGAGGTTATATATGTATAGCAACACCTGACTTTCATAATGTAATGTAACATACCTTTTCGAGGATTAGTTTGTGGTGTTGATGTATGTTTTCCTTAAGTTTTATCTGCAAATGCATGCATGTGCTAGATAGATTAGAACCTCAGTGTATGTGACATCCCGCAGTGTCCGAAGAGGAACATGTGACTGTGCTTGTGTGTGTGTGTGTTGTTACCCAGAGCCCATGGTTTGTCCTCTCCTGGCCCCAGGCGACATGGATCCTTGTATTGAGTAAAAAGTGCATGCTGCTGCTCCAACTTGTCCTCTGGAAAAACACAAGAGCACACATAGAGTACACTTTAGTCTAAACATAAGAAAGCAGTAGCACATCCCTGATTCTTCTCACTCAGTACCTGCCTGGGAACAGGGAGTAATAAGTGAGTAATGTGGAGCATTCTTGTCTGGGTCAAATTAATATATACTTCCACCTCCAATATTATTCTTACAAAATTCTTCAGTCCTAAGATAAAACATCAGAACGTCCATCATAAGATTGTATTCTTATTGATGTGCTGATGCTTCTTTGACCTCTTTAAGAGGTAAAAACAAACTATGAAAGCATGATGGATTTATCTGAATATCTGCACATATTCAGTGAGAATTCTCTATTTTCTATATTGTATAAGAATTACAACTGTGAAATTAATTTTGAACTCAAACAGAAATGAATTTCACTTTTTTGTGAGAAAAGCAATAATCGTATGTGTTCCTGATGAGTCATGTGTTTCTACATAGTTCACCTTCAAGCTTTTACCCTTAATGGTACATATATTACTATTTTATTAGTTTGAACTGTGAAAGCAATGCAACTATTCTATCAGAGCTATTAGAGGCCTTACATATACTTTTATAGATTATACATTATGGACAAGTATTCAATGCTTCTTGGGTTTTATACGTTATCCAGGTGAAAGACATATAGAGAGATGAAACCTCCATCATATTGGTGTGTGATTTATGAAATGTAAAGTTTAGACAATATTGATTTAGGCCTGATAAATGCATACCTGAAGAGCAGTTATCAAAGTTGAGGTCTCCCAGGACGACATCAAAGGCCACCAGGTCTTCCAGCACCTTCTCTCCTTCAGGTGGTTGGGATGAGGCTTGACGAAACTCAGCCCCCCACTGGAGCAACAGGTCCAGCTGCTCACAGCGTACAGATGCATCACCTGGATATGATACATAATGATACAGTATAGAATGATGTAAAATACAACACAAGACGCAATATGACGCAACAGAGCACAACAATCCTGCATAACGATACAGTCCAATCCACTGTGATCTGAAAACGTTGTTTAAGATCTCATACAGGAGCTTGTACATCGACGCAGATTATTTTATTCAGATGGCTGAAAAATCTAAGACTTGAATCTGGGAGCTTTACAGTTTGTACACATACAGTATACATCCCTGGTTTGGATTTGTGGTCTGCAACTTCACTGTTTTGGTTTATTATCCCTCCTCTGATTAAGCTTGTTCCAGCAGCAGCAGCTCTGATAAACCCTCTGTACACAACCTGCTCAGCACCAGACAGCACACAGCTACAGGTAGTGACCAGCTGGGTAACATAGTGGGGCATTTAGCAGCTAAAGACACAGATATTCCTACAGAAGTTGGTGAAGACCAAAGAAGAGCTAAAATGAGTGTAAATATCAGACTGTAAATAAAAGCTAATGTTGCTTTGTGTCTGCTGGATGTGTAAAAAGTTAACCAAGATGGCTGAACTGCCACATTTACAGTTTAATGTTATTCATGTGCACTGTCCCTATAACTCTAAACTGTATAAAGAAATAAACTGTTTGATAGCATAATATAATAGTAAATAACAACTTTAGTAATAAGTGAACTTTGTGTGGCCAATAAATATATAAATAAATGTAGGTTTACTATGCATTATAATGACATTAACTCTAATGGAGTTTTCTGTGCTAGAGGGATCGGTAATCATTTTCTGATGAACTGAGATATATTGATTTTCATGTCTGTTTCAACCAGAATAAATTGCTACATTTCACAATATGCTGCCTATCATCGTGTAACTGCATATATTTTGTATGTATAAATGGTATACTGTCACATGTTATAAGTACAAACTAATACTTTAACTTTAT
This sequence comes from Cottoperca gobio, assembly GCF_900634415.1. Taxonomy (NCBI): domain Eukaryota; kingdom Metazoa; phylum Chordata; class Actinopteri; order Perciformes; family Bovichtidae; genus Cottoperca; species Cottoperca gobio. The sequence continues at coordinate 1,976,982 of NC_041360.1, forward strand.
TGATACATTTTGTTTCTTTCCTTACTTGACAGTTATTTACTAAGATTTTAAGCTCTATTATGTTACTAATATTAGTGGCATAATATCAAGTCACTTGTGGTGCTATTTTGCATTGGCAGTGTTTTCTTCTGTCCACCCCTGCCAGTAAAAAATAAATAAAATAAATTGCAGTTAGAGAGGGATGAGAGGAGGTGAGGAGAGGGAGGTGGTAGTGTGTGAGAGAAATAACAGCTGAATAGTTGAGAGTGTGAGAAACAAAGAGGCGTCAAGATATTGGTGGGTGAGTAGGTGGTTTTGGCTTTGATTATTTCATCTCCACCTCAAGTACATTTGAAATGTAATGTTTTTTATTTCTGTGTTACTGGATCACTTGAAGAAGCTACATGAAGAAGGGGGTTGCTGTACATCTGCCTGTGTATGTGTGTGCATGCATGCTTCTTTGTTTGTTTGTTTCAGCTTGTGTGGGAAAACATATGTGTGTGAGGAAAACTTCCCTGGAAAACTTTGATGATGTCTATTTTGATCTGTGACCTATTCTAATCTAGTGTCAAGTAATAAGCATTAATTACTTAGTCCAACCTCCGACGACATAGATCAAATATAACAAAACACTCTTATTGCAAGTCTAAATAAGTGGCGCTGCCTTCTTTTGTCTGATCTTGGAGGATGCTACCTGTGTATCAGTGCTCTCAGCACTTTACTGCTTGTTACATGTTGCAGTCTTTGTCAATTCACAAACATTTGAGGAGTATACAAAATGATAAATACCAGTGGGGAATTTGGCCAAGTTCTAATAAATTGTGAATATGTAAATATATTAATATAATTTCCCATCATAATGTGAATTAATGACTATATCTTACTGTATTGATAAGAAACATGTTTATGCTGCTTAAACAGCATGGCTTCCATTCTTTACATCTTGCTTCAAATGCTATCAGCCCATTATCAGGCTGTTATCAGCTGTTATCACTACCATGATTCAGACGGGGCAAAATGGACAAACTGCACCTAACTGCACGTTACCAAATTGAAATAGAAACCTAACGCTCGCAGTTGAACTTATGGTTAATGTCGTGAATTGAAAAAAAACAACTTGTTTTGGGTTTAGGAAGAGATCATCATTTGGGTTAAAATAATAATGTTTGTTCGTAAGTTGTGTCATTTCAAATAAGTCAAAGTTGTTGAGTTTTGCCTTTACACGGGACACAAACAGCGGTCTCCTGGCTGAAAGTCATGTGGTTATTTGACCCATCAATCCACCCCGACCTCCTCCCTACGCTCTTAATACTACGTGACCGGACATCCTCCTTTGCTGCCGTCATAATTCTTATGGACACGTCGTCCTGTATTTGTCTCGGTGATCAACCATGTCAATTGATGATGGGGGCCTTCTGGACCTACCGATCTATGAGGCGGATTACCACTGATAACGCCCATCCGATGGGCTGATAACATTCGAATGGAGGTGAGTTTTATATAGTCTGGTTCCAGACCGGTGAATCATTGCCTTCATCTCAGATTCTTTCACAGACTCAAATAGATCTGGTGTTGTGCTCCTTGACGACTGCTTTTGTAATAGTTTGAAGAATGGGGGACGTCATTTTACTGTGCATACAGGTCAACTTTGAGGGTCCCTGTCTCCTAAACGGTTGGTCGTTCTGGTTAATCAAACCACGTACCAACACTCTCTCATAAAGTTATGAGTTATAGCTTTCCATATAGCAAAAGTTTTGTTCAAATCTAAAGTGGTAAAGTCAGAAAATAAAGTAATTTGTGATGGAATACTGCAAACGGCTTTCTGTACGGGTTGGTCAAGGCCAAACAAAACTAAATAACCTCCCCTCCCACACAGAAATCGACCAACATGATTAAATGTCAGGCTGAATAATGAAGTGAAAAGGCAATGCAGTCTGACTATCAGGCCGCAGAAGAACAAAGCTTCATTGAATGCTTTTTTCAAAGAAGGCAGCCCCTTCTCAAAATGGGACACAGCTAGTATTTCTTATTTCAAGTTTAAAAATACGTGAAAAATAACTTAATGAACACATATACAAGTGTATGATGAACACTGCTCGCTTGAGTATGTTAAGCATAGTGTTCAAATATCCAATGTTACTTTTTGACATCAACTAGTATTGTAAACAGGATAGACGCATTATGTCTATCCTGTAAAAACTATAAAACGTATGTTAATGAAACTCTTACAACTGCTGCCACTACTACTGATGCTATTACCAGCCATCTCAGTCCAGAAAGCTTTCACACACCTGACACTTGCGTAGGAGAAGAAAAGAAATATAAAAATAAACAAAAATATAGAAACGCCTGACACTGCACTTGTAAATCCACATAAGGATTTACCACTGACAGTCAGTGTAGTATTTCTTCTGTATATTTATTTAGTCAGTCACACTGCATCATGCATCCTTATTCCTTTTTTTTGGGGGGGGGGAAATATTACTAATATAGCCCACAACTCCTTTCAGAAAAGAATCAGGTCTCTATGCTCCTCCCCCTTTTTCCTCTCAATGTCTTACCCCCTCATCCCACCCCCCTCCACCCAAAGGCTTTATGTTTGATGTATCTTTAGAAACAGCCCTGGCACTGCTATATTTAGGCCTGAGAGAAGCGTAGGAGGAGCCCAGAATAGCAGGCAAAGGGGGGAGACGTGTCTTTGGTAAAAGATGAGGGTGGCATTGACCGGATTAACTAGGGCTGTGACGCCGTAAACAGTTTGAGCCAGTCGCCATGGGAACAGCAGAAGGACAGGTTTTGATGCACCCTTTTATCTGGACATACGAACACTCACACATACAGGGTTGTGGGTGTAGCTGGATGGTTGTGCTGGCTGTTCTTGAGAGAGACAATCACAAAGACAAACACATAGAGCTGAAATGTTCTCCACTCTTAGCACAAAACAGCTTTGGAAAGTCAAAGGCAATGTCATGGAAATCATATGAATACGTTCATGTGCATTGATGTTTGGAAGGCTGGAGAACCTGTAACTGTACCTTCTATGGCGTGGAGGTGCGTACACGTGAGATATCCCACAACCCTTTGCTCCTGATGGGAGGTGCCCACGTGAACCTGCAGGAAACCAGAGAAAAACATGACATGATGTTACTTCACCGAGTTCAAACGAGCAACATCAAAGCCCACTCTGTGCTTGTGTATGTAAAGCATGCCAGGTACCACAGCAGCAGTTAGATCAGACAAGGCAAGGTGAAACTTTATCGATCCCTCTGGGGAAACTGAGTCATTAGAGCAGCCATTTAATGACAGCTATTAGGATGAGCTACATAACAGAAGTGGGGCAAGAAAATGAATGAAAAATAAAGGGAAATACGCAGCATTCCCCAGAGAAGAAAATAATTGACGAGTAATTATGTAATACAATTATGACTTCTGTATCTTACCAGCTCATAATTATTAGATCTGTATCTCATAAATACAAGACAATTGTATAATGATTATTATATTTATATATCCCATAATGACATGTTCTGTAACTAATGATAATATAATACTATAATAATTACTTAATAATTATGTAATGGCATAATTATGAGATAAGGCTCATGGTACAAGATCTTTATTTCATAAATGAGATATTTTAATTTTATTTGAGAGATATTGTTTTCGTAATTCATAATTACGACATATGGAAGATCTCCTAATTATAAGATATTGTCTCAGACTCAGTGTTCTTTGCTGGATGCAGTGTGCTTCAGTAAAGCATATACAGTATGAGGACCAGAGGGATATGAGGACGTGGAGCAAGAAAAAAGTCAAGAAAATAAACAAACAAGTATTTTTATATTACATATGTTCACATGACTAAAAACTAAAATGAATTGCACATTTTAAAATGTAGCATGTAAAATAAAATGATGTGTCATCTTTATAGTAATAAAGTAAAGAGCTAGTAGGTTAGTTAGTGAGTTAGTTAGAAGAACATAACATTGAAAGGCTTTTATCATATAGACATATTCTGAATTGCTGGTATAAATTATTGTGCCAATAGGAAACGTAGTGCAAGCATTAGCATTGTGTTTTTTTTAAATTATGTTGATTATTATTTGAAAGAAGAAAACATTAAACATTTGCAAACCTGACATTTGTAGTGTTGATATTTTACGATGCATTATGAATGGTCTGCCATGGCTTCATGGACATTTGTTTTTTCTACACCAAAACTATCTGTCTTCAGCAACTTCTGGTATTTTTCTAGCATTGCCAGTTTGGAATAACGCTCCATTGAAAGACTTAAATGAAGACATATTTGCAGTGGAGTGAGTTTACACTTTCAGGGAAAAGTAGTCAGCTAAACTAAGTGAAGTAAAGTGAGAGTAGATGAAAAATGCCATTTGTTTGGAGTGTACATTCTTGCGAAATGTCCAATTGCACAATTTAAATGAGTGAACGGTGTTCTGTGTAAGTGGTCGGCTGACTTAATAAGCGTGAGCTAAACCCAGAGCTGAAGGTTTGATTCTTTCAACATGTACGCTTTATACATTTTTCAGTACTTCTTCATGACCTCAATTTCTTCATTCCCTGAGCAGCAGATTTTGAACAAAGCTGCAAAAAATTCACTTGAGATTTAATCAAACACCTTTACTCATGTTGAGAAGTTCTCCAACAAATAATCAAAGAACGAAGGACGGTGGACGTTGGAGGCTGGCAGCTCTAAAGTGCCAGTGGGTGGATGCAGACATGATGATGATGAGGAAGAGGAATTAAGGGTTGCAAAGAAAGGGAGACGGGGATTGTGGGGTGGTAAATTTGAAGCGTGAAGGCGTCCGGGTGGAGCACAGAGACAAGACAGAACAGACCCTGTGAGAGGCCAGCTTACAGACAGCCATGGACAGGAGGTTTATACGAGCTAAACTGCTCCATCCTCATAATCAAGAAGGGATACTGTATGTTAAAAAGACCATAGCCAGTTGCAACATAAAAGTAATTTAACATGGTCTGGAGAGGTTTTTGCCAGGAATAATCATTCGATTATTGTTTATAATATAAAAGGTATACTTGCTTAAGTTCATTCATCTAACTAGTATGATTTTTGGCTGCTCACTAGTCCTTGTTGAGTGATGATCTCATTCAGTCAAACTAATGTGCATAATTGATGAACTATTAATGTCTACTGTAATGAAGAAAGAAGTCAGCATTGCTCTCTCTGGGGAACTAACCATGGTGTTAAAGCACCCCACAGAGGAGAGGACTTTCATTTCGACAAATGGAGACTGATTGCCAATAATGGGATGGCAGTTTTGGCTTGGTATCTGTGTGGAGTTCCTAATGAAAAATCCTAAAAGCCGCAATACAGCATTAGCCAAATTAGCTTTACTTTAATACCAAACGCAAAGCTCAGATTGTAGACTGAAGAACAGTAAATTCACCTTACAGCAAAAGGCTATTCATTTCCCTCCCAAGATTTGGGCAATAATTCAATTTCTCTTAATGGAGTGAATGTTTTGTGAAAATAGATGGGCGAGAAGACTCGTCCAATTATGGTAAATGCACTTTCAGATGGTACATTAACTTGATGAGAGTCAATGAAAATCTGTGAGACTGTGTTGGTTAGCAGGTAACAGCTGACCCATGCAGACACCAGAAACCTGTAGTGTATATCCCATACATAATAAATATCACAGCTGTAGTACTCCATATTAGGAATAGGACTCATATAAAGTAATGGTTTGACATTTTGGTGAATACAATTATTGCTTTGTTAGGGAGCTCTCACTTCTACAAACAAACCAAGAGGAGCTATACAGACTGACAGGTAACGTGTTGATTGTTTTGGCAATCGTCATCCTGCATCATCAGGACCCACAGGGGGAAAAAGTAAAATTATGCTTAAAACCTCTTAAGGGGTGGGGGACTTTACTCGAAAATACGAAAAATACCTACAAACGAAATACCCAAAGTAAATTGAAAGCTGATCTTCAACCATTTGCACCAGATGCATGATTTTGGTCTCATTCAAAAGATAACTCTCTTATTGTTCTTGCAAAACATTAATTAATCACTCCAAGTGCTTCTGGCACTGAGTAATAGTGGTCTGAATATACTGAATTTTAAGAAAATACACTCAGAAAGAAACACAAAGATGTCTGAAGACGGATATAGCTGGTAGGTATGGACTGGGAAACACAATACAAACATTGCAGCAAGTGTTATGAAGCAAAACTTACAATTTCAGATAAAATGAATAAAAACTTAATTTATTAGACATATTTTTCTAAGAGTAACACCAGGCGTACACAAACTGTGCATGTGTTCATATTATAATATTTATTAATAAAATATTATACCCAATTATCCCTGCTAGTAGTAATGACACAAAGTAAGGGAAGTACAAATACATTTCTTGTAATATTCTTGTGTTTTTTTTGTATTTTGTAATTAATAAATACAATTATGAAAAAGATTACAACATTTGAAAAAATAAAAGCATGAGTGTCAGATGTCTGAACTGCTGCAGGCTCTGTCAATAAACAGAAGAAGAGGGCTGGCACTTCCTTATCAGGTGGACACTGATTGGCCTTGATGGATTTAGGAATCTTAAGGAAGCTCCGATTGGCTCAGACCAAGTGTCAATCGAATAGCTGATGCCCGCGCTCCACGCGGGTATCAGCTGTTCGGCGGCGCATGCAGATGGACTGCTCCGTGTGCTCCGTGTGAAGAAAAACATCTCACAAATGATTAGCTGATTTCAAAGATTGCAACAGCTATTCATGGGCTTTTATCAATGTGACTATGTTCAAGATGGAAATGATTTGTACTGGAAACGATGTGTGGACATCGACAATGAACCCGGAAGTGTTTTGTTTTTAATTATTACTGCCGACGGGACAATAATGAGACCTAATAGGTAAGTTATGGGTTTGATTGTGAGTGTGCTTGCTTATGTGATATGAATACTATACTTGCTGTTGTGATTTTGATCTCAAAACAGTTTATCTCACTAAATAGATGAGATTCGAAGCTTTCTAAAAATATGCGACATTGCGCAATAACTCCAACTACAGCTGACTGGGCACAGCTGTAGTGCCTTTTAACTTGTGGACGGCCTGCCTGGTAAGAGGTTTTTAAATCAGCAAACAGGTTAGGTGTGAAAGCACCCTAACAGAGAGAGAGAGAGAGATGGGAAGCTTGATACCACTGTCATGTTTGTCTGTTAAATATGAAGTTTGGCCCGGAGACAGGTAGCCAAGCTTAGCATTAAGAAACAAGAGTGCCAACATTTCCAATCAATAAATGTTCGTAGGTGTCTACTTTAAGTACTATGTGTTAAAATTATAACAGTAATATTAAAACCAGTATTTGTCTGTATTACATGACTTTTACACCTTTGTTGCTTTTTATTTCTCAGTTTGGGTAAATCTCACCACAGAGATAATTAAAGTTCCATCTAATTATCTCAACCCCCCCCCCCCCCCCCCCCCCTCGACCCCCATCTCTCCAACTGTCCTCATTCTTTCCCTTTCTGTTGCTCCTTTCTCTCTCTTCATTCCCTTCTGCTGTTCTCTCTATCTGCATGCCACGCTCTGTATTAATATTTCAGGGGCTTATCTATGCTTCAATAGGTGTGTGTGTGCACCCTGACACTGACAAGAGGCCTGAGGGGATTCTTATGTGTGTGCAATGCACTCATGCATCAAGAATAAATGGACTTTCAATGTGTTTGTATTGTCTGTGGTCTATGCAGAAGATGAAGCTTAGATGATGCCAACACTAATTGGAAGTTCTGCGTAATGACAGAGGAGAGCTCGACTAGAAGCAATTTATGAGTTGAAAGTGGTTTTTCCTTTCTGCTCTGTATGAGCAAAAATAATATGAAATGAAATTAACTGTATTTCTTTAAAAATGAAACAGCAAATGAGTCAGAAAGCAGGATACAAGATGCTAAAACTTCCAAAGGCTTCCTCTCATTACAGGGCTTCGAGACAGAACTGAGTGGAACTGAAATGAGCTGTGAGGCGATTTCACACTGGAAGCCAAGCAAACCAAGCTGAGTTATACAAGTCTGATTATGAAACCTCCAAGGCTGCTGTAACTAATTACCTTAACTTTACTATCAGACGAAGAGTGAGCTGAGATTTCACCACAAATTACTTGCATGAGTTTGATCGCAAAAGCAAGCCAAATTGTTGTGATGATAGACAGGCGGCAGAAAACAGATGGGTGACAGATGAGCTGTGGTGTTCTTTGTCTGCAAAACAAAACCTCAGACAATCCTGTATTTCAGTCTTTTCAATGTAAGCTTGTTTTTTCTTCTTTCAATGTAATGTATTCAAAGGGCGTTTTGCTGCTGTAAACCCTATGCAGTACTAAAGATTGCCTGTAGCTGTGTTATACATGTTACAGTGTCAACAAATTGTGGCTTAACTTTAAGAACGTTCAAGTCCAATGAATATCTCTAGTGTTCCTCAAAATTGCATCAATTTTACTCTGTTCCCATTTGTTACATATCACAGAGCTATTTTTAAGTTCAAATTAATTGGGGTTTCTCGGACAATTGAGACAAGCTCAAACCAAGTCACAAGTAATTTATGAAAAGTCCATTTCAAGTCTTGGATCAGTTGTTAAAGTCTTTAAATTGAAACATTTCCATGTCAAGTTCCAAGTCAAACAAGACCAGTTCAATTCAAGACTCAAGTCATTTGAGACAAGCTCAAGCCAAGTTGCAGGTCAGTCGTGATACATTCAATTCAAGTCTTTGATCAGTTGATACACGCCCAAGTTTTTAATCAATAAAGACAGGTTCAAGTCAAAATCTTGGGTCCAGTGAGACACGTTGTGAGTTAACAGAGACAAGTTCAAGACAACTCTTGAGTCAATTGAGACGAGTCCAAGTCTTTAATCAATCAAAACAAGTCTAATTCAATTCTTGAGTCAATCAAGACATGTCCTTGAGGGCAAGTCTAAGTCAAGTCTTAGTCGTCGAGATCTACAAGTTGAACTGAAAGACTTAAGGCCCTGTCACACATCCGTATGGCAGAAACGTACACTGGCGTATATGAACATTTGTCAGAGTCCAAATATATCCATCTTTTCATCGGATCGGATCGGAAAAGTGAACATATACAGATACGCATGTCTAACCTATTGATAGAGTATCACTTACTTATACAAAATGTATCAGACGATTACCCAACAAATGCATAACGTATACATGGCGTATACAAAATATCGGCAACACGCTGGTGTACGTTGATATAAGGTAAGGTACAAGTAGTATTTGTTAAGAGCTCACTGTGTTACGCTGCGGTGCGTTGTTGAACGCTGATGTTTTGAGCATGTTCAAAATTACCAGACGTACCCAACGTGTGTCTTTAAGTTATGCAGACGTTACAAATAAGTTACGTTACGTTAGACATACGTGAATACGGAATACGTACAGTACGTAAATACAGTATGTGAATACTTACCTACGTACGTACTAAATATAGTACGTACATACCTACGTAAATACCTACGTGACTACGTTAGAGGTACGTTAGATATAGGCTACGTCGGCTGACGGTGAACCCTACAGCCAACTTATTGATAACGAGTGGATAACCTATACGTAACCTACCAACAGGATACATTTGTGTGGGGAAAGTGGAACACAAGACTTGTTACAACCGCTGAGGTGCCCTTGAGCAAGGCCCATAGCCCCATCTGCTCCAGTGGAGCTGCTCAGTGGCCAGTGCTACTTTGGGCAGTGTTCGATTAAGTTTGCATTCAGAGTCAGACTGAAATCCCTTTGGCCCTGAATAGACAAGCAATTTCTGTCAATAAATTGAGTTGACCTCGATAGTGAATAGAGGTCCTTTTGGTCATTAAAGGCCTCGATTGGGTTTGGGGAATTCTTCCATTGATTTCCATTCTATTCAATCTAGATTTGAGTGTGTATCCTGTTTTGAAGCCTAATCCATAGTAATGCATTCAAACTGTGTATTTACACAGATGCGTACACACACACACACACACACACATACACACACACACACACGCACACACACACGCACACACACACGCACACACATACACACAAACACACACAGACACGCACAAACACCCAAATACATGCACACACACGCACAAACACAGACACAGACACACACACACACACACACACACACGCACGCTTCAACTTTGCTCTTCGTAGTTTGAAATATTTATAAGGGGGATAAATGTTGTGACTGAAAAGCTTTAATTACGGAACCAGAGCTGGCTCTCTCTTTAGGGAAACATTTCTTAATTAATTTTCTATCTCTGCCTCTCTCTCTCCATCTATTTCTTTCTAGTGCGTCACTTTCCCACAAGAGACAATTCAGATTTATGAAATATGCTCTAGCACTCTCTTCATCAGATTTATAAAGCATTGCATACACAAGGTTCTGCTCTATAAGTCTCAGCATTTGTGAAATTGTGCTCATGTGCATGAGCTTGGAGCTAGACACACACCTTAATCAACTGCTTGCATGTTGTCTGGCTACAGATGTCTGCTAGCTCTTGACTGTGGCACAGGAGGTTTTGTGATCAGAGCATGTTTGAAAAGAGTAGTGAGCATGAACATTGATAGCTATAATTGCTGAATCGACAAAGAAAAGAGAACAGAAAACCAACAAAAAATCCATGGAAGAGTATTACAGTACCGCCCACAATGTTTTGACTGACAGTTGATGTCTGGGAAAGAGCAAAAGCACCACAGCAATGAGAGCACACACACACAAAAAAAGGATCATCACTTTAACAATGACTTCTGACTGAACATCCTTGTTTGTGTTTGATATAAAAGACCAAACATAGTATCTGGTAGCTATGAAGAGAAACGCAGCGTGAACATCAGGTACATCAAATGAACTGAATCTAATGAGATGCATCCCAGCTGGCGGGGAAGTGAGCCTGAGAGCCGAGTAGTAATGAGCAAGAATGACCAAAGGTTCATGGCGGGGAAGCGAGGGTTCACAACAAGATGCTGCCTTGGAATGCTGCCAAGACGCCTGGAGGATGGAGAGGGGCAAGGAATGAACAGCAGGCACATTAAAGCCTGCAGCTGGCTGGGAGATATGGGTTATATGGAAGGGGCTAGCAAAAACAAACGCCAATGCTGAACGCTGTTCCATTGATGAGAGCAACAACACAGAATATACAGTAGTAAGAAATAAACAGTTGTCTCTAAAAGCTCCTTCAATACAGAGGGTTGGGATTATGGCACACAAAATGGCTCTTAGCTTTTCTTGGTATTTGATAACATTTGCGGTTCAAGCTCAGAAAAGACTGACTAACACTAACACTAACACACAACAACATAACACTTCTAAGCAGACTTTCAAGCAACCAATGAGCCCACAGTCCAATGTAGAACTTTGAGGATCTTATGAATATCATTCTGTACTGTAGGTTTATGAGGATGTAGATTTTAGATCATGCTGTATTCTTCAGCTTCACATAGTGTGGCTGTATGCAATTTGCAATCTGTGAACACCAGATTAAAACCAGGACAGTCAGAGAAAGATCAAGGCACCTCAGACCATCTTTGACCACAGACAGAGGTTACCATGTCCCCCACTATATGATCAGGTGATGACAACTGAACCATCTCTGTGACAACTGAGCAATCTGAGGCGTTTTGGGTACAACCCTGGTACGCTGAGTGTGCCAATTCTTCCTGTGTTCTTGACCAGTATAAAGAAGGAATGGATGATGATTTTACAGCAAAGAGGGCAGACATGCTTGATTGAGAGACATGTTAGCCGTAATCTAAATAAACATATCCTGCCAGTAAGGAGAAGCATTTTGTGAAACATAGTTTGCTTTTCTTCTCTGTCAGTTGGCAGTATAAGATGTTTGCATTGAGACAGCCTGCGTGTCAGGGAGACCTGGGACGACCTCATAAACAAGAAGGTGGTGAAACAGGGATGTGAGGCCAGCTTGTAAACTACAGTGACAGTCAGCAGGCAGCAGTGCAAACAAGGGGAGACTGTCAGCAAGCAAGCTGTGACTGAGCTTGTCTTTATCAGATCTAGTACTGTATATGTAAGGGCATGTATGGACACAAACAAATAGATTCACACACATACAGGTACCCATCATCAGCATCAGGTCACATAACACAACAACACAACAAGCGCTGCTCACTTCATCACTCATCAATTGCATATTGTGTTTATATGCTTCACACTGTGCACTACTGCTTTTTTTTTCTAAGGATAACTCTTCATGTTTTCTCATCATAAAAAGGAGCATGAATCAAAGTCAAACAGGACAAAATCCACTGGTAGCCATGCACTGTAGAAATACATCCCATCACTCTGCATGTAGCCTATATTAGTGCACTGGTAGTCTGGAGTATAAGAAGTGTGGAAATACCTCCACAATGCATTAAGACTACATCATGTCATGTCATGTATACAGAACATGGGATCTGTCATCCTGCTGAAAGTTGCTAATGGACTCCATACATAATAATTTATACAGTTGTAGACGTCAGAGGCGATGGAAAGCATGACCAGACGTCCCTCAGTGACTGTTGGAGGGTGGAACTAGAACAACTCTTAAGTCTCCACAAATAATGTTTGTGTGAAAGATTTTTCAGCGTCTTCAAATATAAAGACGGTCACTACTGGAACAACAAATATTAGCAAAAGTTAAAGATCATGGGGGTGTGTCATCTAGTCATGCAACCGAGCAAATCAATCAATCAATCACAGTAACTCAAAATGACTGCAAATAAACCTGTGGTAGGCCAATATAAAGGAATATGTTATAGTAACAGATTTTAAGAGACTTACATTTATTTTAGGATGTAAAGTGGTTTATACCAGATTTTATACCAGATTTGAGTTTATGTCAAGAAATATCTTGATTGGGGAAAAAATGTCAACAATTGTATAATTTGTTAGCATTGTCATTGTGACAATTATTATTATTGACCTAAGCATTTAGTTCCATGTCCCAACATTCCTGGTGCTATTATAAGAATAAGGATATTTTCCCATTACATCCGCAATGTGAATAGAAAGACAGACTGTCTGACTTCAAAAATGATTCCAGGAAAACTTTAAGTTGTCTAATTCTTTTTTGTCTCAAGTCAGTTATGATATTTCTTAAACAGGTCTTTGCAGTGCCCTTTCAGTAAGAACGACTCTGAAAGTACTTTGTAAAACCATTGCAAAATGACAAAAAGGTTGTCTTTCTCAAAACTGGATAATGAAGTTGTTGGATTAGTAATCAAGTTTTGATGTAGGTAGAATTTGAATGAACATATTACACACCTTTGGGGCACCTGTGTGTACTTTATTGCTTTCGTGATTGTGTGTTGGTCTAGTTTGACATTTTGGGAAATGCACAAATTTGCTTTTGTGCCAACGGTTAGATGAGAAGATTGACACCACTCAAATCTGTCTGTTCAATATGAGTCTGGATCCAGGAAATAGTTAACTTAGCTTAGCATAAAGACTGGAAGCAGGGAGAAACTGCTAGCTGGGCTCTGTCCAAAGGTACGGTACAGAGCCCAGCTAGCAGTTTCTCCCTGCTGTGATTATTTTGTAATAATCACTCATTAACTTGCTTTTACCTGGTTTGTTTAAATTGAACAATAAATGGGTAAAAATTACAAATTGTAGTTTTAGTGGGGGTTATGTGCTGGACTATTTCTTGAGATATTGGAGATTTTTCGGTTGCCTAAACAAGTTGTATGGGACTGAGCCAGGGGAGCTGTTTGTCTGTTTCCAGTTTTTTTTCAGCTAAGCCAAGAACGAGTGAATACGAGAGTATTAATATTCTCATCAACTCAACTCAAGAAATGGGAAAGAAATGTTCTAAAATGTAAAATAGGTCAAACATGTACATTTGTACAATAAAAACAAGACAAAGAAGTTGAGAAAGTAAAATGCGATTTCTGACCTTTGCGAACAGCGCTCCCTTGGCTGCCAGTGCGTCCTCCCCTCTCCCGTTGGGGTAGCACTCAAACCGTGCATCAAGGATTGGGTAGCGGCTGGCCAACATCAACCCACTGTTCAGAAATTTGAACCTTGAGCAGCAGCCTTTCCAGCCGTACCGGCCAACATCACTTAGCACATAGGGGAAGTAGTGATGCAACTGCCGCCGCAGTCTAGTCGTCGATCCGTGGTCAAACACTTCCTGTAGAGCTAGGAAATCTAAGTTGGCAGGAAAAAAGGCAGAGATCTCGTGATCGAATGTCTCATCTCCATGGCGGCGTTTTCTTCCAGGGCGCTTAAATACTGACGTGCGAGGGACGTGAGAGAGAGTATTGTTGGAAGATATCCCTATGCCACCGTCACCACCATGGTAACGAGTAAGAGATTCCCTGGAGGCAGTCATGCTGCCTGTGTCTCCCATTGCCTGCTCCCCAGGCCTATGGTTCCCTGTTTCAGCCTCCTCTTCCTGTGGGTCCGGCTCTGGGGCGCTGATACTGATTTGAACCCCTGAGGTGTGAACTGGGCAGTCTGAGCATGGTTTTGTCTGGGTGCCTTCTCCATGCATGGGACAGTCATGAGGGCCTTGGCCACTCTGAGCCCCTGTGGAATGCATGGGGCAGTCTGGAGCCTCCCCTGAAGTATGAACGGGACAGTCTGAGCTGCCGTTCGTCACTGAAGAGTGGACGGGACAGTCTGCTGTTGTGTCTCCTCCATCTGGGTGAAGGGGGCATTCAGAGGAAGCCTGGTCTACAGCAAAAGGGTGAACAGGGCAGTCGGTGGCACCTGTGATGTGAATTGGGCACTCGGTGAGTGGTTCGTTCTCGGTGTCGGCTGGGCCATTTGTGGTGTGTGTTTGGTCTGGACGCTGGTCCAGAGAAGAGGTACGGCGGAAACCTGTGGCAAGGCTGCTGAAGGATGCCGCACTGATCAACAGAACAGATAAAAAGAAAGAGATTGTATGTATTGTTTGATTGATACTAATAACAAGAGTATACACTTTTACTACAGCTAAGACATAAGCAAAAGGAGCCCAGGAGCAAGCTCTCCTCACCTGATGGAAGTGTTGGTCGGTGAGTCGATGTAGATTTTAATCTGAGGCCGACTGGCACCGTTGCGGATCCGTTTCCCTACCTCCCGGGCTCTCCTGTGTGTGTCTGACAGGTTGTTGAACCTGGCCAGGGAGTCGGGCAGCAGGCATACGTTGGCACTGCAGAAACAGAAGCTTCTGCCCTGTGGCCTCCATTCCGCAATGCATGCACCCCCTGGCCCGGCCTGGCCCTGCTCGGCCTGGTATTTGTCTGGTCTGCACAAGGTAAGCAACAAAATAATATATGAAGTCAAACAGAAGCTCTGTAGCACACCCATATTCCTTCATGATGTATGAAAAGAGTTGTCTGATTTGAGAGAAATATGGTTATTCACTTTCTGATTGAGGGTTAGATAAGAAGATCAATACCACTCTCAGCTGGATCTCTGGCAATCTCACAAAAAATGTCTTCAAGAAATAGTTTCAGAGCCAGGCTAGCTGTAACATATTTGTCTGAACATATATTGTGACAGTATTGCTGTAATACTGTATATGTTGCATCTCATAAAGCATTATGGTAATAAAGTAGTTTTAAGGTCTCTTCTCATTAATATACAGGTTTACACAGCCATATCAGCTGCTCTACATCATTTGGTTTTAAAGATAGATAAATTACAGTTAAGTCAGGGATAATCAAGTAAGTCCTGATTTCTATGTGACCTGTATTGGTGACTAGCAGTAGTTTTTTTCATACAAGTCCGCATAAGATCCCCTCTGTCATCTCATCTCCATGATCACAGTAATCTGTATGCGACATAAACATGACAGTATAGTGGCAACTGTATAATGAGAACTGTCATTACTATTATTAGTACAACGGAGAGTTACAGAGAGTTTTAAGAGCAGAAAAGCATTTCAGCATCACTGCTATTTGATGTTATATTATGGAAGAATGTAGTACCCATAACATTTAATAGATAATTACCACATTAATGTTGGGGCAGCAGTATAATACCTGGAAACCAACATAAAATTAAGGGAACAATCACATTTAACATAGTGTGCCACTAGGAAGTCTGAGTTACTGGGAGAGAGTGCTGCTCTTCCACAGCAAACGTAGCTAAACAGTATTTCAAAGTTTGTGGTTATGGTGGGTAACCACTTGGGTTTGTATTTGGATAACCAAACACTCGCTGTAACTGATTGAGCCTGGCAGCTGGAAGCCAGACCAACAAGCAAACTATCTACAGAAGATAATGACTATTTTCTGCCTCATGAAATCTCCAAACCTTGGAAACAACTGGCAGTGTAGATATGAAATGAAGCATGACTTTGCAACTGAATGGCTTCTTTTTCACATCAAATAGATTCAGAAACCCATTGTGATGCATAGTTTAGGAGAAAATCAACAATGAATCAGGATTTTTCCAGAACAGCCAGTTTGAAAATCAGAAGCAAAGACCAATGATTGCTAAGTAAATGATGTGTTTATACAATCAGGTGTAGGACAAGTTCATATTGATGACTAATCACCTACCTAAAATAAGGTCTCCTTAAACTAAATGCTGTAATGTTTTTACTAATTGGTAATTCCTTTTTTCTTAAACAATATTCTCAATGTTAGTCAAGATATAAACACAGGAGTCTCCTGGATGATTTAACAATGCTATAGGTTTATGTTACGGCCTGCAGTTTTAATTATTTTAACTTGTTTTTCTAAGAAACTTTATTTGTATTCATTTATTTTACATTTTCTTCAAACCTTAGCTGCTGTTACGATGAAGAAGATACCTAACCTTTTTTTGTAAATCTAACCACATGTGCAATTCAGAATGCAAACTCCAGACTCCAATGTCTAAAGCACAATTCTTACCACATTTGTGTAGTCAGAAGTAAATTCTATCATCTGACCATGTACCCATTATAAGTATTCTGACTGTGAATGCACTAGAAAAGCAAAATGGACAGCTATTTTGAAGAGAGGGTGTGTGAGGAGATCTGTTGCTTTCACATCTTTATAATTCATCTTTGGTTTGGTTTGAATTTAATTGAAGCGGTTGTTCCTCCAGGTGATAGTATTGTATACACAGACAGAGTCACATGCACACAAACCAAACTTAACCCGGCATAATTATCATACACGTTACGATCCTACAATAATTTGTGAATTTGTCTTTTTAACACATCTATTTTTAACTCAACGCTCCCGATTCATATGTCCCCTTTGTTCTACACACGTTTGTGCACATGTACGCAGAGCATATAAAGGACTGCACAAACATTATTTTCTGCACGCCCCGACAGGCGCATGCATTCACACACTCTATCTCTCTCTTCCTCATACACACACTCTCAAATGTGTGTACATATTCCAAAACAGTGGGTATACATTAAATTCATACTGATAGCTATTTAAATGTCTATTGTAGTGCTAGTTATTATCAACCCCTATTTATGATTTTATGAATATTTATTGAATATGTACACTTACCTGCGGTAGGTATACAGGTAGGGCTGGCGGACAGCCTGCAGGGGAGCCCAGATGATGAAGCCCAGCAGGGCGAAGGGTAGGGAGGCGAGGAGGAGGAGCAGGTAAAGGGGCGCGGAGATCAGGACACACAGAGTGAGGAAGGAGCAGGGGTCCTGGGAGCGTTGGCGCTTCTCCAGTGAGGTGGCCACGCAGGAGGCCAGGAGCTGGTCCAGTAGCCAGTAGCAGGGGAACACCAGGCTCCACGACAAGCCATCCAGGAAGTGCAGGCAGGCACTGGAGTAAGGGGTGGTGTGGAGGACCATCTCTTTCCTTCTTTCTCTCTCTTTCTTCCTCTCTGTCACTTTCTCCTCACCTAGCACGCTATGTCCACACCAACTTACACTCTTTAAACAAGCGGACACAAATCTGTTCCCGAGACTACATCAACTGAAATAAAGAAAACATAAATCAGACAGAAATATAGACCCTCCCCCCTCCTTGCAGAGAGGTACACTACATGGTTTGGGTGATTTTTTTGTCTTCACAAGCAAGCTTGTCTCAGTATCACTACCCCTTCCTCAGCAATTACACCCTCTACAGGGGGGGTCAAGGACCGCAGTCTGGAGGTAGGGGGTTTCCATGATGATAGCTTTTCCGTTGATGATGGATCTATGATTGCAAGGACTCCAACATGAGAGGGCGGCTATTAAACATCACCGTTTCCTCAGGACCTGGAGAAGGTAAGCTGATCGATAGAAGAATAGAGGAAGGAATGAGGGAGGGACAGAGAGACGGGGGAGGAACAAGAGGCAGGAGATCAGTAAAATGAACCTTGTGCATTTCCTAACGTGTGTGAATGCATAATGAATACAATGTCCCACAGGTACTTGTATGTCCACAGGCAAAAATAATAGAATTCTGTTTAAGTGTGTTTTGCTTTTTGATAGGGCATCTGGGTTTTTAACACTGCTATTGCCTATCCAACCTTTAGTGCACTGAAAAAAATCTTATTCAAATGAAGATAAATAAAGTACATGACACTGGATCTAATAGATATAATCAGAGTAAATCAGGCAGTCATATTCAATAGCATGTAGTTCACTGATATAAAGTCAATTAGAGACCTACATCTGCATTGTAACTACTTCAACATAAGATGTCAGACCAAATAAATGTGGGCCATTGCAGTTTTTGTCTTGTAAAACTAAAATATTAATAAGATTAGATAAGATAATAGTAGATTATTTCATTCTACAGCCAGCTGTTTAATAAAACACAAAGCGTTGACCTCAGTGTAACCTCACATACCCTACAGGAACGACCAGAGCGACAGTACAACAACCTTATTAAGCTAACAGAGTGTCACATTTACAGCACAACAACATGACTCCATGATCCACAAAACCACACAGCTGAAACTCACCATATGCTGTACACACATTATACTAACACGTTATATGCACAGCCCATATTAAAACATGCAGTAGGTAAAGGCAATGTCTCCATTCACACCGTTAAGCACGTAAAAACTTTACAAAAACCCTGTAAAGGTAATGATTGACTTCTTCTTGTGCTGGTTGACTGGGTGAGAGATGACCTGCTAACTCACCAGTAGGCCTTACTGACATGATTGCTGTGCTTCCAGCTCACTGTCTGACTGGCAGACTGTTTTACTGTCTGAAAGGCTTACTGACTTGACATCTGATTGTCTGGCAGATTAGAAAATCGACAGACAGACAGTCTTTTAAATGTATCCTCCTGGAAGTCTGTGATGTTGTATTTAGGATTCAGGTTGTGACCCCTGCTTACTGTATATTTATGATTGTGAATAAAACTGCAATTGGTTAAAGTACAGTTAAACCTACTTATCAATGAAACACTGGTATCAATTTAGCATAAACAGAAGATTTAGCATGCAGAGAGAAAGTCAGTGACTTGAATAAAAGCAAGCAAGCAGAAGGCTGACCTTTCTACATAAACTCTAATCCAGACAAATTCACTTTTTGTACTGCTGCCTGGCATTTAAGATGCAATTTGTAGCCTTTCCTTATTACAATGAGCTATTCATGACTCACAGTTTTAGGTTTAACCAAACAAATGCAGAACCCAATGGGACTGTTTTCTTAATCCACCTCGCCCAAACATTCTTAAACATTAAACTATTATTTGTATGTCTGTCCATTGGTTTTACAGAGTTTTGGTTAAGCAGCGCCGCCCCCAACACATCAGTAACAGTTCAGGTGGTGTTTGGTACTGCATTACATTACAGGTCATTTAGCAGATGCTCTTATCCAGAGTGACTTACATTGAACAGGGACAGTCTCCCTGGAGCAACTCAGGGTTAAGTACCTTGCTGGGGTACAATGGTATTGAACTCCCAACCTTCTAGTGTTTTGTTTGGAAGGCATACCACTAGACCACTAGGCCATCACATCACACAGAAACAAAAAAAGACAGACAGAAACAAAAAAACACAAAATGATAATAGATCCAAATGCAATTCTGTGAGTAGTTGATGAAAATACACCAAAGTAAACAGAATAGAATAGAAAAAAAGGAAATACACATCAGGAACTGTAGAAAGTGCTGTGCTGTGTTGTGTTTGAGAAGAGAACGTCACTCTCAAGGGACTGCTTTTCCTTTCTGTCCATTTCACGTTAATGAGAAACACAGTGTTGTCTGGTTGTAACGTTCGTATATTCAGCATCCCGCAACAAATTATTATTATAGATTATTATCATGGCCATCATCAGATGATGAAGTTCGCTCAGATGAAGACTGTGAAAAGTAGTTGAAAGACCCAGAAAAAGCTGTTGAGCTATTCCTTTAAGCTATTTTAAAGATCTAAAGATATATTTCTGAATAAACATTCTCTAGATATATTTTTGTGTCATGGCCAGCAGTGAGCAAGCTACAACTATGACGGTAAAGCTCGGAGAAACAGCGTTACAGTGGAAAGAACAGCAAAGGAGAAAAGCAGGGAAAAGGAGAAGACAGTTTAGCTCACTAAAATCTCAGCACTGCTTTCATTGTTGTACATTAGCTGCATTTCCCTTCTTCCTTGGATGCCATTTCAAGGCAGATAACTCACCAAGATGATTGACAAGTGGTGGAAGCTGCCAACTGAATGCAGAGACAACCTTTCATTGCAATACAAGCCTGATGCTTATTTTATTGTGCTGTGTAAAATCCCATGACCTACAACATTTAAAGGAAGCCACTTTTCAACTGTTTTCCTGAGATTCTGTCAAGAATTTCCTTTTTGGAATTGCAGATGTTATCAACAATCAACCCAAAAAACACCCATCAATCACAGCTGATATATCAGCAAGCAAAAACTGTCACACTTAGTGTTATCAGGGGAAACGCAGCAGTGCATAATTCATACCCAAACACGTTGGCTTATAGAGAGAGACTGAAATACACAGCCACGGCAAAAGATCCAAGAGAATTCCAGCAGACATTCCAGTGGCAAGAACACATATATCTATTCAGGCACAGACACACAAAACATAGAACAGTCTAAAGACATAGACTTAACTGAGTTTACTGACAGTGCTCCACTTTCAAAGGAGTTCTGCAGCTTGGCATGAATCTGACGCTGTGTTAATGTATCAGGCTACATTCATGATGATTGATTTTGTGTGCATACTCAGGTTTAAAATATCCATATTGACCCAATTGAGAGCATTCATGAATGAGAATATTGAGAACATGTTCTTCTCAAATGACATCATATTGTAGACTCAGTTATGATTTATTAGGGTTAATGGTTAATGGTTAATTGTTAACATAGTTTAAAGTACCGTTACCTGATATTGCATATTTGCACCTAATAAATTTGTAAAAGTAAATGTGTTAGCAAAAAGTTGCCGATCACACATCCAGCAGATACGGCGTAACATAGTATTCATTTGGAGTCACGTCTCTGGCCACCAGACCAGGAAAATATCTTCCTCTTTGTCTGCTAAATGCTTATTGCGTGTTAACCAGCAAGTTGCTAGCAAGTTTTGTTTGTCTGTTGTTCACTACTCGGCAGATATGCAACAATTGGTTTATCAAAACTGATAAGCAGAGACTGCAGATGAGAAAACCAAAACAAAGGCTAAAAATCTCTTTAACACTGCAGAATTAGTTGATAATTCTCTGTAGATCGTAACTATGAGCAACCCCTTTCATGTTACATATCATCATTTAATCCATTGTATATATAAAAACATAAATTAGTGCAACTCATGGTAGAGAGGTAAACTATTTAATGTGTGTGATTGTATGGCTAATAATGCTTGATCGGCTCCAGGCTAAAAGAAAATGTGATAGTTGTAAATTCAGTAAATACACCTTTCCATTCTTAGCAACTTGTGACCAATAGAAACACTATCAAATATGATAATTATATACAAATGTGTCAAACCAACAGCCAACAGTGTTCATGTGCAGTGTACTTTTACAGTCACATATGTAATAAACCCTAAACCCATAATTACTCCATTAAGTTCTCAGAACTGCCAAGGGATAAACTTTGTCACTGTAAATACTATTTTGTGGCCTTTTAAAATAGTTATTATTTTGTTAGCTATGTGGCCGTGCTATTAATGACTCCCAAGAGAGTGCCCTGTTTTACATTACAGAGAGATGAAAACTCGCAGCTAGTGTCTGGATACAATATGACGAGTGGTGCTTGAATCAAAGAGCAATCTGGGAGTTTGTCTCCCCATTAGCCAAAAACAATGAAACTTCAAAATGAGATTTCCCTTATTTACATACATAATGAACCATGTGAACAGAATGAAACACAATATAATATATTATATATGGAGGATAGAAGCTGCTGGTAACAACATAGAGGCTAAATACCCCTCTTTCCTTCCTTCTTCTTTTTCTTAATTTCTAGGCTACTTATATAAATCAGGCACTATCAATACATATCTCCTGTTTGGGTTTGTATTTCATTACACAAGTGTACATCAACAGTCTATAGTGATACAAACGGCAACATAGCACTGAAGTACAATAACCCTTTCACATCTCTAATCACACATCTAAACACATCGCCTGCTCCACACCTCACTGTTCGGGGAAGCTAATTAGAACGTGCAGATCGACGACCGGGAAGTGAGTGATGAATGGTCATGTCAGCCTGGGAACTGCGGTTTGTTCAAGTTTTCTAACAGATCTGCTCCAGATAGTTCCCTCTTCAGCCCCAATCAATACTGTCTGTCTGGAAAAACAGGAGAAAAACTCTGTGTGAGCGCTCGCTTCTTCAGAGTATGTGTATGCATGTGATTATGTGAAAGCAAAAGGGTCGTATTCACTTGCTTGTGTGTGAGCCCATCAATAGCAAGAGTGTATAGGATGTCTGTGTACACTGCGCGAGGGATAAACAATTGCATATGTTCATTTGAATGTACTGTAGGTGAGTGTGTTTGTCAGTACAACATAGTGCAGTGGCTGAATGGAGCATAACAGGGATTAATGCACACACACACACACACACACACACACACACACACACACACACACACACACACACATACATACACATACACACACACACAGCTCAGAAATATATGGTGAGAAAAATAGACAAAGACAAATAAGACCATCTGGCAGGAACTAAAATAGTGAGTGCACATCAGAGTAATAACCAACTGTCTGCATCTAATGCATCTTGTAATTTTCCTCACTATCAGTCTTTTGTCTCCTCTTTTCTTTGTTTCCGCTTTACTTATTCTCTCTCCCTGCCCTTCTTATTTCTCTCGTTTCATATACAGTGTTTGTTTCTCACACACAGCGTGCTCCAGCAACTTCTGCAGGACCAGCAGTTAATTTAGCTATTGCCACATGTACTGTACAGACACACACACACACACACACACACACACACACACACACACACACACACACACACACACACACACACACACACACACACACACACACACACACACACAGAGACCAGTGATGTCACTCCTCTCTGAGCATGCTCCAGGGAGTTCTGTTGTCATGGTGACCTAGTCACATGCACTTAGTAACTGTACTAGTGTGGCTGACAGTTAGTGTACAGAGAACATACACTGACACAGTCAGGACACACATACAAACTGAAGTGTTTGCACGGTATCTATATAATGTGGGGAGACAATGAATCATGTCAGGTATTCCTGTTTTAATGGTCCAACGGGGGTATATATTTGAAACAAGTGATACCCAGCTCATGTTTTTTTACAGGATGGTTATTTTTGAATCAATTAAGAATTGTGGCTTTGTCAATGACTACACATTTCCATCAACAAGAAAGTAATATGGGCCGAAATCAGGCCTGTGGGAACAGTGGGGTGGAACAACAACTCCCATGAGCGCTCTGGCTTCTCAACTGGACTGGATAAATTGTCAAATTATTCATCATCAGCTAGAGGAGAGCCTGCAGCTAGTTACTCTAAACATTTTCACATATTATAGCTCGTCTCAGGAAGTTGTCTTTACATGTGTGTGTTGGGAGATCACCAACGTTTGTACAATTTATCCTGAGGGTAATTTGAACATTTGACCAAATTTTATGACAACATATCCAACAGTTGTTGAGATTTCAATTATATATAAAAGAAATTTCAACCTCATGGTCGACCAAGAATACATCTAATGGCTTTTCATTTCATTTCATGGCATCCAACCAATAAAATGTTCATAGTTTTTGCAGAAAAGGCCAGGGATCACCAAATTCACTAGGATTCATCCTCTGGGGATCATAGATGTCTGTATAAAAGGTGATGGACTGACCAACATTGTGATCCATTGAGCCGCTGCTGTCACAACTCTCAATTTGCATTTCCTGTTTTATTTTGAAATGCTCACTCCCCTTGTGTCATGTCTTGTTTTACTTCCTGTCCTTGTGTTGTTCCCTGACTATGTGATTGTTAATTTGTTTCTGCTGTGTCCATTCACCCTGCCCTTGTGTTTTTGCATTTCTCCCTCAGCTGTGTCTCGTTCCCTTGTTTAGTGTCTGTGTGTATATATCCTTGTCTGTCCCAGTGTGCCTTGTCGGATCGTCATTCGTGTTTCACCCATGTTTCTTTGTGCTTCCCCATGCTACGTTGTGTCTTGCCTGGTTTGTAGTGATGGCGAGATGAAGCTTCATGAAGTGTTGAAGCTTTCCATCCAATTGGTTTGCTCATGGGCTGAAGCTTCATGGTGCTTCATTTGCTCTACTCCGCCATCAAGTGGACAATAAATGTAAAACCGGCGAAGTGCAAGGCTGCAGTGGATTTAAAGTATCTTTGCCCTGAAAATTCTTTGACGCACACATCTAAGACTGAATATAATGTTCTTTTTAAAAATAAAGATTGATGTTATTATGTGATATTGAGAAGAGAGTGCCTGGATAAAAATGTGGGCTTTTTCCGCCTTAAATGATAGTGTAGTTTAAGATTGGACAGAGAGAAGGGGAATGACATGCAGCAAATAGCAGCAGGTCTGTTTCGAACCCCGGGCCTCTGCGGAAAGCATTTGAATGTGGGTCGCCTGCTCTACGAGCTGCGCCACCAGGGATGTGTAATGTTCACGTTGGATGTACATTATCTTTTCAACAGATTTAGATTTGGTATCTTTACTTGCTCACAAGGAAGATGATGCTGGCGTGCGTAACAATTGTTTTGCTAGTTGGCTGACTCCATAATGATCCAATACAAATGCAATACCAACAACTCAACAGCAACAATGCATACTACGACAACAACAACCCACACATTTGCAGTTATATAAAGTGTTGATTATGAGGGGGCTCAATTGCGGTTCGCTCCCCCTTATATTTTGAATCGCAACGTCATCACATACGTCATCAACACAAGCCTCGATACGCGCTTCACAAAAATCTTCCGCGATCACTTGACACACGCTTCGAAGCCTCGACACGGAAGGACACATCACTACTGGTTTGTGTTTTTCAGTTTTTCTGGTTGCCTGGATTTTTGGACTTGTAAGCTTTGTTAAATAAAGCTCTCTTTTTGTTAACATCGTCTTGCGTTCTGCATTTGGGTCCTCACCTTTACCGAGTCTTAATAGCTGCACACTAGAGCGGTTTTGCCACAAGTATGAGCTAACAATTCTATTAGTGTCAATTTTCAGGAAATGAGAGGCCTGAAAAGATCTAAAGAGTGTTAAAGATTTAATATTCACACTCTTTCTGTGTTATAAAATGAATGAACTGAATCTCCTGCACCTTAAATATCCAGGAGTATCTTAAGCTATCAAGGGATTACACTGTCCTTCTCTGTCACCGTCTCTCAGTCTCCTTCGTCAGTGTAGTTATGGTTGTAAGGCATATTATACCATCACTATGAGACACAATGTAATCAGTGTGGTAATTCGATCAGGATCTGCTTTTGAGCAACATTGCTGCTCTCATGACAACAATTGAACTGGGCCTTTGGTAGACTGGTTTCAGGACAGGCTTTTCTGTGCTTACAAGTGGTAAGAAAATAGAGTGAAAGGGTGCATTTATTTGAAAACTCTGCTGCTGGTTTGAAACTTTTGCTTCTTGCATGCAAATGGGTATAAAACTTGGATATGAGGAGAAAAGTATCATAATTTTACTGATTCATACAGAAGCATGTGAGCCCACCAGTCCTTCTAATTAAACTGAGCACTGAACGCTTGTTAACTGTGTTGAATTGCAGCTAGTTTTTGTAAAAAATAAAAGATGTGAAAAATACATACAGCAAAGGTAAATAGATATATAGAGCAATGGTCCTTTAACTGAGTGATATTACAGCTTTGATTCTAACCCTTGACCTTTTGTTTCAAGTCATCCCGTCTTTCATGCTCTCTGTCTCTTTCTCCTCCATGTATCGTTTCTCTTTCCTGTACATAATATAAAAAATCGCTCTGCAGCACAGCACCACCTCTGGACTTTTGCTTAAACAGAAAGGCTGCCGTTAGAGCCTTTCTACCATTAACCGACTTTAGATTTAGGGCCCACTGTGCCATTACCTGTACATGACTTCCACTATGCAGCCCTGTATCCCTAGGAATGATGTCCAAGTTGAATAAATTAGCATCTCACATGTCACATCCAGTGCCAATGTTTAATACAAAAGGTAGAAGGTAAGGGTGTGGGGGTTGGAGTGGTGGCAGGACGCGTTGTAGGCCCAATTTTTGTGCAGGAGACCTGGAGTTTGTAGAGTCAGATACCTGGTATTAATGTTTGCCTGTTTATTAACCATAAGCACGATCTTACTCCAACCTACAGACGTTTTATAGTTGCCTAACTCTAAAGGGGAACACCAATTTTACATAGGTCTGCTTACAGTTGTTTTCAGTTACAAGAACAACAGTGGAGAAATCATAGAGCCAGAAGATACCATCATCCTCTACCTGCCTTTATTCTTTCTTTTACTTCTCTTCAACCCTCTAATTCAATAAAACAAAAAATAAATGTGGCTTGGTAACTGTTTCACAAAGACACATGACCTTGTGAGGACAAGGAGAAAATCAAAGAAAGTAAAGTAAGAAAATGAATAATTATCTTGTCGTCTTTGTGAGTTTATCTTTCAGTTCTCTACCTACTAAATGTTCACCACAATCACAATTGAACAGAGAGGTTAAAAAGTAACCTGCAAAGGACAGTAAAGTATTCAATGAAGCCAATTACACTTACAAGAGTTACTAATGTCTTCCTTCCTTTCTACCAATCATCATCTCTCTCTCATCAATCACAGCTGGCCACTTGACAGCCATTATAAGACAATCCAACCCATTCAGATCTGCCCACTGTAAAGTAGCACAGTCTTAGTTGCTACGTTCACATTCAGCGGATTAAAATCATGACTCACAATTACCCAGCAGGCACCTGGGTAGCCATTCATACAGAGCAGACAGTAGAGCTCAGATGAACAATTTGTGTCTGTATGCGTTATTGTGCACATGCGTGGCCTCTGCCTGTGTGCACATTTGCATGAATGTGTGAATGTGTGCAGAGCTGCTGCTGTGTTTGCTCTGTGTAATTCAGAACATCCAGAACAGCCAGTTTGTAGAGAATCAATACCTCAGAATGATGGGTTTCAGTGCAGCACCAGTCTGCTCTATATTACATGGCATTAAATGAGCCGCTGGTTGTCTAATGTATATGGTAAACGGCATCATTCCTTTGCTTGTAGTCACATGAGTAATAGAACATTATCTAATAACGACTTCATGGGTGTCAGAGATTTGTATCACAACTTCAAAACCTCTATACTCAAAGATGGACACATTTGTAGAGAAACAACCACAAACATGAGCCTCTACACAAATGATATACTTTCTTTTCTTTTTTTCTCAGTTCCTCTCACTGTTCTGACCTTTTCATTGCTTCTCTCTTCTCTTTTTCTCCTTCTGTTTTCAATTTCATGTGTCTCTGTCCTACTGAACCCTGACCTTTTCCCCTACCCCCATGTGAGTCTAACAGCCTTTACACACACACACACACACACACACACACACACACACACACACACACACACACACACACACACACACACACACACACACACACACACACACACACACACACACTCCAATAACAAGGTTGGAGAAGTCAGACAGACATGAGTTTTCACTCTTGGTACACTAAGTCATCAATATTTGACCGGGGCATTAAGCTGCTCATTATCTGCTCACACAAGTACTGACACAAACACACAGTATGCCATCCCAAAAACACACACTCACAAAAAGTCACAAACACACTCCACACTGTACTCTGCTCTCTGGCCTGGCTGCAGACAGATTGGTATAGATTGTTCAGCATTGATTTGTTCTACATGTGTTACAGCTAACAGCTGCATGCTGATCCACTGTCAAAACACAATCACACAAGAACATTTTCACTCCCAGTGAGGCCATGAAAATGTATTTTATATCAATTTGCCACATCAAATCAAAATCAAATCAAATTTATTTGTATAGCCCGATATCACAAATTACACATGTGTCTCAGTGGGCCATCACACAGCACAAGGAAAAACTCCCCAAAAGAAACCCCACAATTAAAGGGTGAAAAATGGCAGAAATCTTAGGGAGAGCAACTCAAAGCAAGCCTGAGCCAGCCCTAACTATAAGGTTTATCAAAAAGGAAAGTCTTTAGCCTGCTCTTAAATGTGGAGAGAGTGTCTGCCTCCCGAACACAAACTGGAAGCTGGTTCCACATGAGAGGAGCTTGAAGGCTCTGGCAACCATTGTACTCTTAGAGACTCTAGGAACCACAAGCAACCCTGCATTCTGGGAGCGCAATGCTCTAGTTGGTTTATTAGGTACTATGAGATCTTTAAAATAAGCTGGAGCCTGCCCATGAATGACTTTGCAGGTTAGGAGAAGGATAATAAGATATAATTGGTTATCTTCCACATAATCCATAAGTTTATGGAGTGGTTATTGAAGGCTGTAGATAAGGCATGGAAGCTCCGATTGGCTCAAATGAGGTGTCAATCGAACGCTTAGAGTCCGGTCTCCATTTTAGATCTTTAGGCATCAGCACTGCATGCATGAGAAATAAAGTTTTTACCGAATATAAATGGAAATCACACACATCGATCAGCTGATTTCAAAGATTGCAACAGCTGTTTATGGGCTTTTATTGATGTGACGATGTTCACGATCAATATATGTTTACTGGAATGGATGTATTGGACCTTCACAATGACACAGGAGTGTTTTTGTTTTATTATTAAACAGTGAGTTGCTTCATGTACATTCTGACTGAACCCAATTGAATTTAATAATGAGATGAACGCATTATTAAGGCTGTTATTATCAACGTCCACATGAATATTAAAGTCACCTACAATAATTACTTTATCTGTTTTAAGGACTAAACTTGATAACAATTCTGAGAATTCAGATAAAAATTCAGATGGAAATTCAGAATACGGACCAGGAGGGCAGTCCACAGTAACAAATAAAACTTTATTGTTTTCCATGTTGGGTTTGAGAGCGTAAGAACAAAGCTTTCAAAAGAGTTATAGTTTAGTTTAGGTTTAGGATTGATGAATAGGTTTGAGTCGAATATGACTGCAGCTCCATCTCCTCGGCCTGTGCCTCGAGGAATGTGAGTATTAATATGACCAGGTGGAGTGGATTCATTTAGACTGACATATTCTTCATATCTCAGCCAGGTTTCAGTGAGACAAAATAAATCTGATTATCTGATATTAAATCATTTACTAGTCCAGCTTTAGATGACAAAGATCTGATGTTTGAAAGTCAATATTTCATTTTTCTAGTTAGTTGCACTTTTGCAGCGGTGGTGTTAAATTTTATTAGGTTTTCATGTATAACTCCTCGTCTGTTTACCATTGATTTTATTAATTTCAGTGGTCGTGGGGCAGACACAGTCACTATGGGGATTTGAGTAGGTGACTGCCCAGATGGAAGCGCAGAGAAGCGTGTAAGACTGGAGCTCTGCCTCCTGGTCTCAACTCTGGGTTGTCATGGATTAGTAAACTTTACAATGTTACCAGCCGCTGTGATCAAGAATCTAACAACATTAACTGAGACAAGCTGGAGCAGCTGAAATACCCGACCAGCAACACAGAAATGTAGGAAAAACCGGAAATGACAACACATGCTTACTGTACAACCCCAGCCACATGTGCTACTACACTTTAACATTCACAAACTACTTTTATTTTACCAACATGCTTGGCCTAGGACTTTAATTATGTTTGGCTTCCTGCCCAAGCAGCCAAAAATCTAAGAAACCTACCATCATGTGGCCTAAATTAGAAGACATACTGCTGCCGG
Organism: Cottoperca gobio; assembly: GCF_900634415.1. Taxonomy (NCBI): domain Eukaryota; kingdom Metazoa; phylum Chordata; class Actinopteri; order Perciformes; family Bovichtidae; genus Cottoperca; species Cottoperca gobio. Next base: position 2,007,202 of record NC_041360.1, read on the forward strand.
TAATTTCCCAGATAGCTTCCAATAGCATGGTCATACATATGTTTTGATGTCAGATGAAAATCCTGTACATCGGCTTTGCCACAGTTAAGAAACACAGTTGGAAATTCACATTGACATCCAGGCGTTTTTTCGAACTTCACATTAGGGTGTGAATGCTAAACTTTCAAGTGAAAGCTGTGAAAAATCTGAAAATGAGTTCCCATATGGCATTAACTGCACTGAGAGGGGAATTGTGTATATGCTAAAACCAAACCAGCAAGGAAAGTGGTTGTCTTTGAACTTAAAAAAGACATTAGAGGTATAAAACAGACCTGTGGACTGTCCCCTCAACATGCCGTTGAAGTGAGGAACTTGAGCAAAGGTGAAATATTTCTATTCCCAAAGCTTCTTAAACCAGTGCACGGGTCACTGAGTGGGAGTACTGCCTGTTGCCTTTTCTAAACAATTCATGACTTCCTACACACATGCACAGACATGAACACATACATACAGGAATAGAAACATTCTATTTTAAAAAGCAGAAGCAAAAAAGATGTTAACCTCACTTCCTTAAACACTTAGGTAGGACACTGTCATATCAAGAGGATAATAGCTAATGTGTATACCAAAGCAGAGCTGAACCAGAGAGTGAATATTGAACTTTCATTCACCAGAAACACGACTCAAAATGCATTCCCATGTCTGCAGGATATGTCAATTAGCAACAACTTTATAGTAACTTTGTGTGGGGATAATATGTGAATGCTGCGTTTACAGCGTGTTGCATTGCCTTCTAATGACCAACAAGTCTATAAATGCAATTTAAAAAATACATTTATTCTGCTTTTTACACTTTTAGTAAATTGAGTTTGAATCAATCTAAACCCAAGGTTACTTTCTACTTCAGTAGCACTTTAAAAAGACAGACTGTGAGCCCGAGCTGGGTAATCACAGAAAAAGTGCAATTGGACTACTGCTCTGACCTCAGTGACTCTGTGTCCTGGGTTTGAACTCTCCCATGGTATATGCAATCTTACTTTGAGGAGTTTGCAAATTCTCTCTATGTTCCCATGGGTTCGTTCCAACCCTGAAAGATTCATGCATGTTATGTTTTAGGGATGCCCTGCCTCGAGCAAGGCCCAAGTCTCAGAAGTGGGGGACCATCCACCATAGCGCTGCTTCTTCTTCCCCACAGGCTGCTGTTACTGCTTGTGGTGATCTCTTCCTACACATATTTACGTATTTACACGTATTTAGTATTTATCATACTTGTGACAGCACTTCCTGCCTTGTGCATAATGTATGCTTCATCCCTCAGTCATACAGGTCTGCAGGACTCTAGTCACACAGGGAGAGGATTCAACTTCCTTCCCCAATGAACCTTTAGCATGTATTTGGATCCCTCTGGACAGCACCCCAAAGCTACTGGCTCAGAGCAAACTCTGCCTCCTGAATACTGCCCAATATGTTTTGGAATTTTAGGCACATTGTAATAAACAAAAATGTTCACATTGATGAACAACCCTAACCCAAATAAATATGGAATCAGTAAAGATGATGTATGGAGACTTTCTCACCATGTCAAACTGTGTAGATGCTCAGGGGAATGGAGATGGAAAGAACAATTAAATGGCGGGATAGAGAGGAAGACATAATCGGTAAATGTAGAGTGAAGACACGAGCAAATGACTGCTGGCTGATGCTGTCACCAGTGTTCTGGACGTTGTTATGGAAACGGCCCAAAGTTCAGGCAATGATAAACACAGGTAAGTGTTTGAGTGAGGGAGAGAGAGAGAGAGAGAGAGACAGAGAGAGAGAGACAGAGAGAGAGAGAGAGAGAGAGACAGAGAGACAGAGAGACACAGAGAGAGAGAGAGAGACAGAGAGACAGAGAGAGACAGAGACAGAGAGAGAGAGAGAGTTAGAGAGAGACTTTCAATCGGTTCCTGGTGAATTCATTCATTGGTTCTCCCTCTCCCCATGTTTGGAATGACTGCACCACCGTAGCAGGTAGCGCTAGCATCACCCTATGATTACGACTGGACGAGTAGGAAGGAAAAGCCAAGGATGAGACTTGGTACAACTTTCTTTTTTCTAAATTAATGATTTGTTAATTTTCCCCCATCATACCACAACTTGACATTTTCAAATGAACTTTAGAAGTGTTAGGAGCTGTATTTTTGCAGTTTGGAGACATAAGCCCTTGAGGTGTATCATTAAAGTGAACCAGAACTAGTGAAGTTTAAAACGCTGTATAGCTACTATATAATAACATACTGTATTACAAATAGTATATAAATCCCCAGACAACTGCAGATTCAAATAATGTCTTAAATTCATACTGCTGCCATGGCCGAGGTCATAAGCCTATATTGAATATTTCAGGTTGGTGGCTGGCTGAGCTGCAGATAGATGGTTGGTTCATCTTATTCTTCAGTTCACACTATTCAGGGTGATGACAAGCCCTAGGATTTTCTTTTAGCAGTGTGCAGTTTCGAAAAAATAAATAATGTAATACAGAGACAGTACTAAAATGATCTTAATCTGTAATGACTGCCGCTGGATACAGAAGGCATGCTCCCTTTAATCCCTTTAATGTCAAAGTAAGTAACTTCTTTAAAAACACAGTAACCACACAAAGTATAGAATGAAAGTGTATCTGTATTTTGTGTAGATAGATAGATAGATACTTTATTTATCCCGAGGGAAATTCAGCCCTTGTAGCATGTTGCACTCTGTACTGCGCTGACACTGCTAAAGCACTAAAGCTGTTTTATTTTTATGTGCTCGCTTAATATCCAATACAAATTCCTTGCAGGACTCATAAAGTCATATTGAATTATGAATCTTGGGAAAATCTGTAATCCTTGCTTTCATCTGAAATTACTGAGATGTTTAAAGGCAGGTGTCATGGAAATCTCGTGTGTAGATTAACTTGACACCAAAGAAGCTGCAGGTGACAACCTGGATGTCTTTCTCTGAAGGTTTATTGGAGCTCGATCGAGGAGAAGATGAGCAGTACAAGTGAATTACAGAAACATGGTGACAGTATAATTCAATTCTGAAGGTTCTTCCTTGTGGAGGAGTATTTAACCCGCGCTGGACTGACAAGATTCAAAGGCACCAAATATGGTCCTTGTCTAGCACTCTATGAGTGTGTGCAGATGCTATTGGATCCTATACAAGAGAACATACTTACCTAATCACGAGTCACATTGTAAGTATTCAAGGCCACATGCAACTCATTCTAATGAGGAGGCAGTCCATAACATCTGTGAATGTCTGAGACAAAGTGCACCTAATCTTACTGGCTGGTGTGTGTGTGTGCTTCTACTGTTTGTCTCTGGTGTTTGTGTGTAGCTGATGTGTGTGAGAAAGTCCGCGGCTCGTCCTTGGGAGATGAGCTGAGGTATTCGCTATCAACAGTTGTCCTTGGGCTAGTCAGTCTTTGAGCCAGTATGTTGAGCTATTGCGTCTACAAGACATGTCCTGACCTTAAGGCAGACTAAAACATTACTGATGCTTATTTATTGGAGTATACTAAATGTATCTTGCCTCTGTTGACTTATTTTACAAAGAGGTAAATCATGTTAGCAGTAACCTCTTCTGGTTCTATTTGTAGCTCTAGGCACTGATATACAAAATATGAACTAAAGCTGATGCATTCAAGTTGGCAATGCTGATTTCTGAAGCACACACTCAGTACTTTGCCTAGAACTTTGTTAAAGTGACAGATATCTGCTTGAAATCCAGATGAAGGTCTCAATATCAACGACTGGAGGTTTTTGAAAGTTTGTGATGTTTTATAGTAAAGGCAAAGGTAGGAAAATAAGCATGTTTAAATAGCAGATTTCTAATTCAACCAAAAAGCAATGTTGTTTAAATGGATTATGTTTTGGTTCTGCTGAGCTGAGTCCAATGGTTTGAATAAAAGGTTGCAAGCGTTTATGTAACATATAATCCTGTTGGTTCTTCCTGTCAATTATTGCAAGGTGTCCTGGTGCTTGTTTCAGCTGACAAAGAGTGAGCTGCTGCAGTTCACATTTGCAATCACTTAGAAACTATGTTACTGTCGCTGACTACTGACAGTTTGCAACATGAAAAGCTGTAATGACAAAATGATTCATTTTATTACAATTTAGTAATCGGTTGTAGAGCAGCAATGCTCCCAATGCAGGCAAGTATATAGTTTCCAAACCTTCTTTTGGCCACAACATCGAAATATTATCACCTTATAAAGTTGTTTTATGTCAAACATGTTGGAAAACAGTTGCCAACAAAGCAGTGTGTATAGCCTGAGCAACAGGCAGGCTGCGGCCCAGAGACACCACGACCTGTTCCAAACCGCCTCTTTTCCTTCCGTCGGTTCGACAGAATCTGTGGGTACTCATCCTAATCAACGCTGTCAGCTGCACTGGTTGCATCCGTAACTCTGCCTTTAAATCTAGTCAGCCTTACAAACACTTTGAAATCACCACATGGGAGGCTGAGAATAGAAAGAGAATGAGGAGGAAGTTAAAAATCAGGTTAACGTGTAGCCCACCCTGCCTTCCATGTCATCTTTAACCTCAGCACCTCACTAATTACCGTACAGGGCTTCCTCTCATCCTCTCTCCCCACCTCTCTCTCTCTCTCTCTCTCTCTCTCTCTCTCTCTCACACACACACACACACACACACACACACACACACACACACACACACACACACACACACACACACACAACACACACACACACACACACACACACACACACACACACAACACACACACACACACACACACACACACACACACACACACACACACACACACACACACACACACACATTCATTGAGGTCAGAACATGACCTGTAGTCCAGGCAGGTAATGAGAGAGCATTCAGCTCCAGATGGATACTGTGTGGTCCTCATATGTACTCGTTTGTTTGAGTTTCCTCCCCCTGTTATCAGTATGTAGCCGGATCTCCATGCATTTCTAAAGCCATATACTGTAGTTCAACTACATCAACCACATCTGACACACACACGGCTCCACCCAAAGCACCTCTTTCTGACCTCAGACAAGAAGTTGATTAGGGCCTTCGGGAGACAGAACAGGAGGGCACCTCTCGGGCAGACAGAGCGGCAACACAACCACAGCTGCAGCTAACATGAGTATGCCATAAAAACAGAGTTGTTTTAGTTGCAGAATACATAAGAACTGCGTAGGAAAATAACCAAATATCAGTCAATATAGTCAATAGTCTGAATGATTTGGTGTCTATGATTTAATCAGTTATTGGGGTCGATGCCTGACAGCAAACACACACTCACACAGTTTCCAAATATAAACCCCAGACTGGAAGATTAACTCAACCAAACCCAAATCCCGCTCTCTGCATCCTCTCAGCTGAGGTAAAGACAAGACCATCGGTGGAAACATAATCTCTCCATGTTCACACAGTCAGTTCACATTGACCTGCCAACAGCAGCAGGCCAGCAACCAACCCCTTCTTCAACCCCGAACACACGCACACATGCACTCACTCTCCACTGCACAGCTGGCCACCCTAAATGTAGCTTTAGTGAGATGCACATATTTCATCAAAATGAGTATAATCCAGAGTAAATATCGCTCAGCCAATCTCATTCAGATGGATTACAAAAAGGAACCATTCCCTTTCCAAATCCACCCGCAAAAACCCAATTTGAACGTGTTGATGCTATAATCTTGGGCCGTTCAGTTAACATTAGCAAACGTGGTTACTTACCATAGTGATTAAAGATTAGCATCTGAAAGTCTCTTTAAAGGATTTGGTTCAGTTGGACTTTAAATGTTCAGTAATTAAAATCTAAGTTCAACATTTACATATAAATATATATATATATTTAAACTGATTTACTTGGCTTGAGCTCTGTTTTTAATTTGACTGTTTTGTGGAGCTATAATTTAAAAGGATTGACGGATGATAATGCAGGCAACATTTTTCAGCAGGACTTTTACAGAAAAACCAGTGGCCAGATTTTCCTGACACTCTGACTGGACTGATGTAGCATGTTCCACGGAAGAACCCATTCAATGTTGGAGCTGATCCGGATCACAGGGCGGATACACGCATTATTTCACACTTTGGTTAACATTGAGAGATAGGGCATAGCATTGGCTGAGTTCTGTGCTCTCCGAGTGCCCTTCAAGTTCACATTGTGATTGTGGATCTGCAGGTATATTATTTACAGGAGTGATGAAGTGAGACAACATTGCCATTGTCTGCTTAACAGGTGCCACCTGGAAAACTTAATTACCCTTTCTCAATAGCAGAGCGTCTCCAAACATAGTGAGGGTGCTATTTTATTTTGTTAACCACCTACTATCCACATGGCTATAGATGGCAGACATACAAGAGTGGTGGAGGAGGAGAGAGAGAGAAAGAGAGATGAGAAATTTAAAGAACACATGCCCACATGAAGGCAGGGTGAAAGGATGAAGTCCATATGAAAGAAGTAGAAATGACAGAGAGGAGTCGAGAGGGTGGAGGAGAGATGTGTAAGTAAATGTTGATACATGGTCTGGTCTCTAATCAGCTTTACAGGGTCTAATTTAGAGCTAAAGTAGTAACATGTTGTAATAATATAGTCTATATGTACATAACTATATATACAAATGCTGCCTATTAAACACATACTTTCTTCTGGTTTAGGGTGGGTACACTCCCTGACATTTAGATGATGGGGTGAGTTCTTTCTATATCAATGCAAAACAGTTGCACTTGTATTTGTGTGTCTACCATGAAGGCTAGGCAAAGCGAGCAAAACTTTGGTGTTTCAAAGGATTAGTTTGGATTGAACAAAGTCACACAATAACTAAAACAAAGTAACCCACTGAGGCCGTGGTAGATTAGCAACCCCTTCTCATCCGCCTCTACACATGTACAGCTAAGCGTATCAAAGTTTGAATATTGAAACCGGTTTAACTTGCTGTAATTATTCACCTTTTTTAATACTGGTCATCAACAAATCCCTTCTTTGTGCACTTTGAATGGAAGTGATGTGGGACAAAATCCAGTCCTTATGGCCACCTGGCTATTATCTAAAACCAGACTTGGAAAATTGTGAACCTATCCTTTAATTTAGAAAATGTCTTGCCGTTACAGTTACAATTTGTAATTGTAATATATTACTGTAACATTTTATAAAACAAATGTGGAGTAAGTGCAGCTTTATTTAGAACGTCTGTCCTTATAGACCTTCATTTTATACAGATTAAATGACTTATTTTGCTGTGCGTAAACAGCAACATGCTGAGCAGATGTGGCCTACAGTAGGCAGTCGTAACAAAACGTAGAGGATCAGGGTGACAATCCTTTGAAATAGCTAATCCCAAAAGCTTTCAGTGAGTGTCTGCCTCTCTGATCTGCTCCGCACTGGAGCTGAAAGACACCATATCACCAATCCATGTGTGGTGTGTTTTGCAGACAGTGAAAAAATGTCCTCCGAGAGTCTGCAACTTGAAAATTCGGCAGATTTATTCTTGCTCACCATAAGGTGTCTTCAGGCAATCATGTGGTAAGCAGTTACACCTGACCTCAGAAGCATTTAAGCAACTGCTATGATTTCTACACATATTGTTAGCTTGCATATGCACATGGTCTTGGTGTGTTTACATGTGGGTGCATGCCTACTGTTCTGCTAAAAGCTTTAGTTTAACAAAGAGCTAGAGTCGGCTCTACAGGCGAGGTCACACTGGATGATCTTTATGCTCAAATGTCCAAACCATCTGAAACCTGACAGTGATCCCAGTGTTAGTCGACTGGATGTTAGCTTGGGGTGGGGAGGAAAAGAGACTGAACCAGAAGAGCTCAACGGCCCATACTACACCCTTCCACCAAGTTTCATTCAAATTGAGCTCGTAGTTTTTCTGTAATCCTGCTGACAGAGAAACAATCAAGCCAACAAACCTCCTTGGCGTACAGTAGGCAATAACAACAGAAAAATGTCCAGAAATATGGCAACCGTGGATGAGGGCGAGGCATCAGTTCAGGTTGATCTACATGCTTCTTTAATTAGTGTTATAAACATGCTAACATGAAGCTGCTAGTGTGTAGAAGTTCTGCTTTGAAAGCTTGTTTTGTAACTTTTATCAAATATTATCAATAGTGTTATTTGTATACAGTACAATATAATATTGAGAATGTGCTAATAACTTCTGTTTTATGAGGGAGCCCACGTTCACACCATGTTTGTATCTTCATGGTTTAAAATGAACAGTTTAAACCTGCAGGTATTACACATCCTTTCAAGGCTTTCAGTGGCTGATTCAAAGAACAGCAGGCCTCCTCTCAGTTGTCCAGAACAACCCTCACATCTACTGCAGACCACTCACTGCTGAAAGTGGATTTGCTGCAGTCTGGACTACCTTTGTGTTTTTACTTTGGATCAGGCCTCTTGTCTGACTATGAATCTAAGCAGGAAGCACAGCACCCCCAAGCTGACAGTGGCTGTGACAATATACTCTATTCAAGGAGGAGGGGAGAGGAAATAAGAGAGATGCATTAGAGTAGAGAAGTAAGTCTTCACACACATATAAATACACATCGCCTCTTTGTATCCCTGGTGAATATAAGCATTATAAATGGACAGTGGAGAGGTAGGGGGTTTGCTCATCACATAGTTTAACATGGTTCGACTATCTGGACCAGAGGTTTGAAAATGTGGGGTAAGAGGTCCCCAAAGAGTCCTTAAAGGAGCTATAGGAGTCCTTTAGGGGGTTCACAAGAGTTCCCAGCCAATGGACACATTTTTAACTTCGATCTTTTAATCTGGAGCCATGATCTCGTCAACATTTCAAATTGTACAAACTTTGGTATATGACCAGATACCTGCATAATAATGACATGTCATTATTAACATTAAACATTATACACATTATACCTGCTAAACATTCTGATGAGCATTTAGCTCAAAGCACCACTGTGCCTCAGTGCAGCCTCCTCAAAGGTAGCATAACATCTCCAGCTTATCACAAGGTTTTCAACTGACTGCAGCAATGTGGAGGTCTAGGACAAAGAAAACATCCCACCACAAATAATGTCTGTGCCCTCAGGATTAATCAAATACGAGTAAACAAAACTTAGAATTGAGCATTTATACTGGTCCTAACCACAGCCTTATCCAAGAATGTACACAAACATTCCCAAGTATTACTGATGTCTCTCCACCTGCACACAGGCAGAGAAACCAGATCCTGCACTATCAGGTGTCACTGGACTCCAGGACCCATCAGCCCTACACAACCCCACATTGTCCTATTGGCCCGCCAGCTCAACTCAACCACCTGCCTGCTCCGTCATGAACAGAAACCCAGTCTGCTGGAGCATGTAGACGGAGAGGAGAGTTGGGCATTGGCCTTTCCCCCCCTTTCCAACAACAGAAGGTTCCCCACATGCGAGGGAAAACCAAATCTAATTGCAAATTCCTCGTGTGATTTAACAAAAGTACAGCATAAAAAACAGAAGCCAAATTAAGCAATGTATAAATAAATACTCATCTATCATGCATGATTGGAATAATTAACATGTTCTGAGCTTAAGTCAAAATGTTTATCTGCCTTCAGGGTTGTGCTGAGACATTGAGCATCAACGCTTCAAGATTCACACTTCAAAATACACACCACAAACACTCATTAACAGGCATAAATTGGTTAATGTGACATTTTTCATTTCAAAATTTCAAACAGAAAGTGATGATTCAACTGGCAAATAAAGGTATTTCATGCAAGCCAAACTCAAAAGGTTAGTCTCAAGATTATGTTTAAAGATGTGGACATATTGTGAAGCCTTCTGCTCCTTTGGAAGGCTGGTCCAAAGCCAAAACCATCTAAATAACTCACAGCATCAAAGGCAAACATGGTGTATTAACTAAAGGCACGGGATTACTCTAATACAGAGATAATTGGGTAAATGTGAGAAGAGTTAGGCTACAGGCCCAGATCTAAATCCACAGGGAGAGGAATTAAACCCACTGTAGATATACAGAAAAAAACAGAGTGAGACTGCTGTCCATCCACCTATATTTAGATCATCTGTGAACACTCTAAACGAATATCATTTACTTTTGCAGCCCTGTCATGATGTCAGCAATGTCACCTTTCAAATATCTGCCTGTGTGCTAAAATGTCAAGATGTGTTCACTTCATGAAGCACAGAGAGCTCGAGCTGCACCCAGATACCCCGTGTGCATCTTGTGGAAGCCAAGTGCAAAGTAAAAAAATACTTTTTACATCTTGTTGAGATGATGGCAAAGTGGCACATTGTGGAGACACTTCGGTACGTGTCACAAAGCTACCATGCTAACTAACTAACTAACTAACTAACAAACTAACTAACTCCCCACCTGCAGCACTGCGGGCAGAACAAGCTGTGAGTTAAAGCTTTGGGCAGCAGCATCTCTTTTCACGAGGCCAGTGAACAAGTCACAGAAAGCAACGGAAGCTTCATTTAGAGCTGCATATTATTAATAAAGTACAAGAAAGCCTTTCGGACGGAGAGGTCTTGAAAGGTGCAATGATGTTATTGAAAACTCTGTTCTAAGACGAGAAGAAAGGTTCCGATGTGATGTCCTCTCTCTCTGTTGTTACAAAGTTAGTGTTTGCACAAACAGGATATGATCTGAAGATGTGACAGTTAATGATTTCTTAATGTTTTTACAGAAGTGATACTTTGTGCTAAAATATAGCTGGTGTGATTTTGAAGAAAATGCTACAAATGTGCTCATTCATACAAAACTGTCAATAAAGATATTTACAGAAATATCAGAGATGTGGTAACTCTGACTTTCAAATGTTGAAATACATTGAGAACATAAATAATGTTGCATGTTTAAATATATCTGTTTCCTACCATGGTAAACCATTGTTAATAATCATTGTGAGGAATAATTAACATTAACATGTTATCAGACAGTCTCTTCACATATATGAATATGTATTATGATTATTATTAATGATAATATTATCATTAAAGGTGAACCGTGCAACTATGTTATTCAGGAAGTTTGTATCAAACAAGTAGCCCTTCATATTATTCAGTACCCTTGAAGTAGCTCTCAGTAACACAAAGGTTGATGACCCCTGGTCTAGAGGAACTAAAAGTCAGGATATCTCAGGCTCTGCTGCTTTGATTTTGACATTTATTTTGTAAATCTGTCTCTTGGGAGTCTTATATAACTATAATAGTAAATTGCTGAAGTACACTCTTTAATGTCTGAAATACAAGATAATAAGAATATTTGTATTTTTTGACACTTAATAGTATGGTGTGATATGAAATATAAGCAAACTGAAGAATTAGATGTTGTTTAAAAAGATGACTTACGTAATAGAAGAAGAAGGTTTCAAACACAGACTTGTTCTGTATTCTAGTGCCACTTGGTTTATGTTCGCAGGAGAGCAAAATCAAAGAGACCATAAAATTGATTGCCAGTCTCTTCCCTTTCAATGTACGTATGCATGACTCTTTTTTACCAAATCCGCCAAGGCAATATAAATGAGACAAGAAAGGGGAGGAGAGAGAGAGAGAGAGAGAGATAGAGAGAGAGAAAGGGGGAGGAGAGGAGGAAACAAAGGAGAGTAGGAAACAATAAAAAGGAAAGAAGGGAGACGTTAGTAGAGGAGAGGAGAGCAAACAAGAAAGCAGAATGGAAGTGTAAACAAAAAAGAGAGGAGGAAACAGAAATGGAGAATAGAGGAGAGGGGATGGATGGAGGAAATAATGCAAAAGAGACGAAGAGAGAAGAGAGGAAAGGGGAGGGGAAAAGAGGAGAGGAGAGGAGAGGAGAGGAGAGGAGAGGAGAGGCCAGCCGGGCCACACCTAAATGTACTCTGAAACCAAAAAAACAGGTTCACCAGCTCCTGTACTTTCCCCCACAAGCTGTGATGCTGTATCATCAATCAAGAAACACAGTAGCAACCACACCACTAACTGGTCAGTCCCAGTATGTATCCTGTTCCCCCAGTAAAACCATAAAGCCACAACATGTGGGCAGTAGGCCAGTAAACTGGAAAAATACCAAGTGAATGACTAGAAACCACAGAGCGGTGCTCAGTGCCAGTGTCTGAGGGACACACAGATAGAGAGATATAGACATAACAGGAGACAGAGCGTATTGCTATGTTTCTAGTTGCATTGAGTTGATCTCAGGCATTAAAGCAAAGCAAGAATGAATGTGTGTGTGTGTGAGAGAGAGAGAGAGAGAGAGAGAGAGAGAGAGAGAGAGAGAGAGAGAGAGAGAGAGAGAGTGAGAGTGAGAGAGAGAGAGAGAGAGAGAGAGAGAGCGAGAGAGAGAGAGCATCTCTGACAATTGGATCATGCAAATATGAGTCAAATGTTTCACCCCAGGCAGGCATAGGGTAAGATAGGCGCGGCTGGAAGACTTGCCTCAGTGGACATGCACACGGGATGATTATTACAGACAGCAGGGATATTCTGTAGCCTACTATCACACAGCCAGGAGTGAAAATAGTGTTTTATTAGCGTGTGTAATCCAGTAAAGGTGTAAAGAAACATCCCTGCTGCTTTCCGACACACAAGACAGAGACATAGACAGAAAAGAAGCGACTTACTTGGAAATCTCTCCCACATTGGCTGCGGGTGATGTGTAAACAGTGCTGATTGTTTTTCGTTTTTTTCCTCTTCAGTTCCCTCCTGTGCTGAGCACGAATAAACGATCTTTGAGGCGGTGAAATCCAGCGTCCAGCTGATGGCTGCGGACCAACCGAGCGAGCGAGCCAGCGACGGTCTGTCCGACTGAGCGGAGAGGAGAGGAGAGTTGTCTCTTCAGCACCACACCGCTTTGAACAGCTCCCGCTGACGTCACTGCCTGACTACGACGCCACGCCCACTTCCCTAGCGACCGCCTTCGGAGTGACACACACAAACGCACACACACAGAATACATGCATAGGATATACTGTATATATGTATATATATATACTGTACATACATATATACGTGTATATATGTATGTACAGTATATATATATATATATATTAAGGTGGTGATGATGTTCATATTATTGTTATTGTGTACTGTATCTGCCTGCCACAGCCTGAGGGACTCACAGCCACTACATTGTCCCCTAAATTGGGGATTTATATATTATTAAAAACTGTAATGACAATGTATTCAATGGGACACCAGCTGATTGCCAAAAACAGGAAAGCCTGCACTTCCTCAATTGTATGACATGTGTGTCTTGCATAGCAGATTTTTGTGGGCGAAATGTTTTTATAATCTGGGTCGAGTGAATATAAAAGTGCGGTCGCTATTGATGGTAGCATGTCTATCTAAAAATGGCCGGTTTGTGCAGGATGTATCGTGTTGGTGAAAGTTCTGTTGGACTAATCAATGGTCTGCTGTGTTTTAACTCCAGCAGGCTTAATGCTACGGGACTGTTCAACCTTTTGGGCTGGGACCAAAATCACTAGTCCGTATAGGATAGACACTCAACACTTTATCACTCTCACAAATATAACCACAACTATCTCCGTGGAGTGTTACCACTAAATGTAAGGGAGAAAATGTTTGGGTGAAGTTACCATTTAAATATCAGTTTCCTTCTGTGTGAAGTGTAAATACCAAAATAGTGTAAACTTTTTTTTTAAACGGATTGATGATTTACGTCTAAATATTGATCTGAAGAAATACCAGTAATAAGATGTTGCCTGTTATCAGTCATGGCTTTTTGTCAAGAGTTGTCAGTTGATGTGAGCAGGCTTTGAAGGTTTTAACTGTTTTAATGAAATCCGACAAAGCAATGTTGACTCATCTAAGTGATGTCTTCAATTTGAAGTCTGACACAACAGATGCATCACACCCTCAGAGAGCAAAAACATAATTTTCTGTAAGCAAAATAGCTGTTTTCGAACCAACGTCTGTCAGGGATAGATAAACATCTTGTCTGTCATAAGCTGTTGCTCCACTTTGCTCCTCACATTTAGTCTATCTATGTAGAGGGTTTGGTATCAAATGATATTAAATACAAAGACAGTATCATAGTTTAGGATTTGCTAAAGTGATAAACCTACAGTGAAAAACAGTTTGCCCATATTCCTAGAAATAAAACATAAACCCTCCACTTGTTGGCTATAGGTAAAATATGATGCGGCAGAAAATGTAGTCTCAGCAAAAGACACAACTCGACAAAGTAAGAAAGAGAACATTTTATCAGGCCAGGAAGCAGAAGGACTGGTACGTAATACAACCCAGAATATATCCCTGTAATATGAGCCTTGCTAAATTACATGTTGCATATCACATGTCTATAAAGCTGAACAAGGTTGTTTTTTTTGCATTCATTGAGTTGGTGAGAAGAAGTAACCAGTTTATCATCATGTTTAGAGAAACACACATATTTGTAATTGGCTCAAAGTTAAACAAATTATATCTCATCAAAATCGCACAATGGCTGTAGACTATAAAGGCCTTTACACACTAGGGCGTGACGAATAAATGACATGAAAATGCTACAAGTTGTAACACTTGTTCCAAATTGGAACAACAACTGAAGCCTATGGGATCCCTCCACTTTTATTAAACTCAAGAACGAAATGAGTGGATCAGGTCTGCGCTGATTTGTCAAGGTTGAAAGGAGTAATAAAGTTAACCATTTTGCTTCTGACTATAAAACTTTCGTGTTGTTGTTATAACCCTCATAGGCAACAAATAACCCTTGGGTACACTATAGTGTACGCTTTAAATATGTTCGTTCCGCACAACGTGATTGGTTGACGCCTTAAATTTACAGTGCTTTTTTGCTAAGAAGAATCTCTTATCTAAAGAACTAGTTGTTCCCGCTCAGGATGTGCTTGTGCTTACAATAACTTTACAGTCTATGAATCATGAGTGCAAATGCTCCCATGAAAAATGTATGACCTCAGTAAAGTCAAAGCCCCATTAAATGTGTATGCTCCAGGTTTAATGAATGCTTTGGAAAAAAGTAGAAGTTCAGACTGGCCGACATCATAGACCAGGGCTTTTCAACTTTATTATTCAGGTGGCCACAATTTCAAGGGCTATTATGCTTGGGGGGGTAGATTGACCGACTCGACCTCTCTCTTGCCTTATGACCACCTTGTCTTTTGCTAATTTGCTTCGAGGATGCTGGCCGGCCCTTCGTCCACACGCAGTAGCTCCTCGATGTGGACGAGTCGCCATCTCCGGCCGGGGACCATTTCCGCTGAGAACATCATAGAACAGGTGGCGCTGGAACAGTTCATCATGCCTTAAGGACATAAAAACTTGGATGTCTAGCAACTTTTTCATGTTAAACACAGACAAAACTGAAGTTATTATACTTGGCCCTAAACACCTCCGAAACGCATTTTCTAATGACATAGAAGCTCTGGATGGCATTAATTTGGCCTCCAGCACCATTGTAAGAAATCTTGGCGTCATCTTTGATCAAGATCTGTCGTTTAACTCCCACATAAAACAAATCTCAATGACTTCTTTCATCTACGTAACATTGCAAAAATAAGACACATCCTGTCTCAAAATGATGCAGAAAAACTAGTCCATGCATTTGTTACTTCAAGGCTGGATTACTGCAATTGTTATCAGGTTGTCCCAAAAAGTCGCTTAAGACTCTTCAGTTGATCCAAAATGCAGCGGCACGTGTATTGACAAGAACAAGGAAACAGGATCATATTACTCCTGTATTAGCTGCTCTGCACTGGCTCCCGGTAAAATACAGAATAGAATACAAAATCCTTCTCCTGACTTACAAAGCAATTAATGGTCAGGCTCCAGCATATCTTAAAGATCTCATAGTACCTTATAAACCAACTAGAGCATTACGCTCCCAGACTGCAGGGTTACTTGTGGTTCCTAGAGTCTCTAAAAGTACAATGGGAGCCAGAGCCTTCAGCTATCAAGCTCCTCTCCAGTGGAACCAGCTTCCAGTTTGTGTTCGGGAGGCAGACACACTCTCCACATTTAAGAGTAGGCTAAAGACTTTCCTTTTTGATAAAGCTTATAGTTAGGGCTGGCTCAGGTTTGCCCTGGATTAGCCCCTAGTTATGCTGCTATAGGCTTAGACTGCCGGGGGACACCTCCCTGCTCTCTTCCTTCTCTTCCTCTCTCCTCCCCTCCCTCTCTTCTTCTCCCTCTCTATCTGTATGCATTTATGTAAATGTATGTTACTAACTCATCATCCGGGGTATCATCCCCGGAGTTTCTGTCTCTTATGTGGCAGGTTGCTACTGATAAAGTTTACATCAGGATCAGGAATCGTGGCTGCGCCTGCTGCCCTGGTCCTGCTGGATACCGGGAAGCCTTTTTGACATTTTCCTGGATTCATCCAAACTTTCTCTTTTTTCAACACAACATAATTTCTGTCAAATGTTGTATTTGTACTACAGTATGTTGTTTATCCTGTACATACGACATCTATTGCACGTCTGTCCGTCCTGGGAGAGGGATCCTTCCTCAGTTGCTCTCCCTGAGGTTTCTTCCATTTTTCCCCCTTTAATTATGGGGTTTCTTTTTGGAAGTTTTTCCTTGTGCGATGCGAGGGTCTAAGGACAGAGGATGTCGTAACCTGTACAGTCTGTAAAGCACATTGAGACAAATGTATAATTTGTGATATTGGGCTATACGAATAAATTTGATTTGATTTGAATTTGATCGGTTTACTGTCCTCCACGGCGAATTGTGTCCAGTGTCACCGTCCCATCAGCCTCGAGGCTGCGGTCGTCATCTTCCCTTTCCCGACGGAGCATGAAGGACGAATGCCGACCACCGAGTGTCCCAGCGGGCCGGCCAACTCCAGCCTTAAGGACGATGTTGCACCGCAGCCACCAGTCCTCATTAATCTTTCACCTTTTTTTTTTTGTCTGCAAATCTGGTCGTCCGGTACCACAGGGGCTCCTCAGACTCCAGGGCAGGATTGCTGTCGGTGTGGACATCCAGACCATTACCGTCACAAATGTCCGCATATGGAGGTCGGACAGTTGGTCCGGGTTGCAGGACTGCCAGACTTATTCCCCGGTCCGGTATGTATACAGGTGGGTATCCACCAGGCCCTGTTGGACACTGGTTGTACCCGAACCAGGATCTATCAGCATTTGGTTCGGCCCACGGCTTTGCTAGAAGCATCGTGCATAAGGGAGAGGTGTATACATGCTGATATTCACAAGTATCCGGTGGTGACTCTTGCCAATTCTTTCAGGGGAAAAAAGCATTGAGTTAGGGCAGGAGTTAGTACTCGCCTTAATTTTGCAAGGGTTCAATAGTCTAGCGGGGAAAGCTATGGGCTTGGGTTCATGTGAGTTGAAGTACTTGTATTGCTCCCAACCTTGAGCTCTAAGTTACTAGCCAAGTGGCAAGGGCCCTTCGTGGTCACACAGCGAGTGGAGGACGTTGATTATGAGGTGGTGTGGGGGGGCAACTCAAATTTGCCACCTAAATCTCCTAAAAGCATGGAGGGAATTGGCCTCTGCTTCTCTGGCCACTGCGGTGATGAGCTGGGACCGGAGGTACTAAAAACAAAAAAAACAGCCCCGGTCTGTTGTGACGGCCATCTTGCACGATTCTCATACACCACCACATAGAGACGTCCCCAGGCTTGACAGTGTGGTCACGGCCCTATCGACTGCCTGAGTACAAAAGGAAAATTGTTCAGGTGGAGCTTCAGGCCATGGGGGTAATAGAAATGTCAGACAGTGACTGGTGCTGCCCCGTCATGCTGGTTTGCATATCCGACGGGTCAATCCTGTTCTGTGTGTCTGTATAAGTCCCTGAGGAGTGGGGGGCCAACCCCTTTTGTCTTACAGACTGACACCTCGAACAGCGGGCTGGGGGCCATTTTGTCCGTTATGCCCCGCTCCAGTGGCCCCACCACATGAAGGATGCCAATGCCCGGATCACTCTCCCGTTACAGCCGTTTAATTTCAAGGTGATCCATAGGCCGGGTAACCGGATGGTCGTAGCTGACTTTCTCTCCCGATCGGCGGAAGGGGGGGATTCAGTTTGCGGCTGGCGGTCTCCTGGCATGAGTCGGGCAGTGGGGGTATGTGGCAGTGGAGTGTGGTTACGGCGCCAACTGCAGGGGGAGAAATGGGAGGTTGGGTCAAAGGAGTGGAGTAGTCTGTGTTTGTGTGTGTGTGTGTGTGTGTGTGTGTGTGTGTGTGTGTGTGTGTGTGTGTGTGTGTGTGTGTGTGCGAGAGAGAGAGAAAGAGAGAGAGAGACCTGGCACAGCTGTATGTCAATAAAACCTGTTATTTACATATCTACTTCCGTCCTTCCGTCATTTTCTCTGGGTGACAGCAGGAATGTCTCACAGCAGACTGCTCTCAGGAGATAAGGTTTTGTAAATCTAATGAAATCGCTGCTTTAACTTTAGTTCCATCCTCAGGACATATTTAGCTTTTTTCGGAATACATGTCCCGAAAACGTATTCAATCATTCAATCATTTTAGTCAAATATGTACATTTAACAAAGTGTATATTATGACTTGTCAAATCATATACAGTTCAGTAGATTCCGAAAAAATTACATATACTATGAATCAGTGTCTGTCATTTCACATTTCTAGCTTTTCTATTCTGTACTCACTCATTACCAATGTTACAAACATTTTGAAATCCTCCATCCACAGCAGTCGAATTGAAAATTGCAATTGGAAAAAGCCATTCCTGCAACTCAAATGTGTGTAGGGCTCATGATTTGGGAGTGTAGTAAAAAATTATTCCAGCAGTTCTCTCCAATACTTCAGACATTTAATCAGGCCCACTGGATTATAGTACCTCATCACTGCTGCCACCAGGATGGATGTTCAGTTTAATTTCAGCTTCTGTATCCTCTCTGTAAGTCAAAGAATTTGCTCCTGTTTTTAGTCTGAAGAAAAACTACTCTTCCCAACCCAACCACCCACACACACGCACGCACGCACGCACGCACGCACGCACACTTGAGGCGCACTCCCTGGGCAACAGATTTTGACTCCCTCATCTTGATTCTGCTCTGCACATCTTCTGATGATCAATCAGAGTAACAGGGTTGTGTTTTGTAGCTTGAGTATGAGCTACTCAGCAAATATGTGCTTGCCAACATTGCCAATGTTCTTTCTCTCCCCACACACAACACACACACACACACACACACACACACACACACACACACACACACAGACACACACACACACACACACACACACACACACACACACACACACACACACACACACACACACACACACACATTGGCGACCACCACCTTTGTCTTGGCAGGAGCAAGAATTACTGTCATGGTTAATTGGCTCACAGGACAAGAGGCTCCTTTTGGACTACTTTGTATAATTCATCTGGATGCCTGTAAGACGAGTCATCATTCAGGCTGCATCTGTGTGTGTGTGTATGTGTGTGTGTGTGTGTGTGTGTGTGTGTGTGTGTGTGTGTGTGTGTGTGTGTGTGTGCGCGTGTGCATCACAGCCTCCTCAAAAGGTGTTAGCACTTGACAAACCATCAAAAAAGAATGTAAAAGCACTTTCTGAGCTGGTACGTTACATAAACAGAGCCACAAAATGCTGTTCTCAGCTCACTGTCACACTGGGTGGCGGATTAAAAACATTAACAAGAAGCTTCAGTTTGACAGTTTTACAGTCAAATGGATCCTTTTGATAGTGAAGAGTAGACAGTTGGCTGATGTAGAACTCCCACCACATACAGTCTAACATTTTCAAATCCCCTCATCCACGCAAATTACGTGGAACTCTTCACTACACACAGGTTGATGCTAAACCTCCCAGCATGCATCACTGCCATGTCACTCAGGTGACACTGGGCATATTTTATCCTCGTGAAAAAACAGGTGGCTAATTGTGTGTGTGTCTTGTTCTAGCAGTAGTTACTTTATAACTGCACTACGTGTTCTGGCAGCTGCAAATGCTCCTGAACTCACTCAGAGATCCTGTTAGGGGACGACATTAAAGTTGCATGGAGCATGGTCATGTTTTATGATAAGGATGGAGGAAAAAACATTATATCAATTTCTATCCATTTCATTTTATTTTCCTATTATAGACACAAGCAACTTTACACATGAAGATCCATTTACTAGTAGCAGAGAGTACTACTCAGCCTGTGACAAACACATTGTAAGCTTTTCCAAGTCATACAAAATGTACCCTGATGATGTCACGTTGATGCCATCAGTGTTACAAATTGAAAGGATGGAGTTTGAAGGCATGGGTATATCCTAGCTTGGAAGAGCATAGATGTATAAAGAGAACTGAACACAGCGTTCAAGATGGAGGCCCTTTCATTGCAAAGAAAGTTACTTAGTGGCACATGAAACCAAAAAAGGTTTGACTTCTGATTATAAAAATACCTGAACTTCCTGGTGATCTTCAACTTAAAATCAGTTGCTGTCCAGAGAGATGGTGAGGCAACTCATCTCACAAACACAATGTGTGCACATGGAGTGAACCCCCTTTAGTGGGTTACATTTAGCTTAATTCACTAGTACAAACAAAGTCTTAAAAAACACATACCCTTCCTGTGCTTGGTTTCCTTTATATAAGCAGGGCCACACCTATACACTGCAGGGGAAATACATAAACAGGTGCCCTGACAATGTGTTTATCTTTAAACAGATCCCATCCTGTCCCCCACACACTAACTGCAGTGCTATAAATGCCTTTCATCTTAAAACTTACAACATCTATTTCTTAAAGATTACGAGACTATAAAATTACTTATTCTAAACTTTAAAACCACAATTTCCATGACATACACTTGACACAATAAAAGCATTTGAACATATGTCGGTCCAACCCTTTACCTAACGAGAACTTTCATAATTTAGAGTTTTCAGACATCACTGGTTTTCTATTAACAAAGTAGATTCTGTTGTGAAGGATTATCCCCTCAGCCATTCACTGAAGCCCGGTGCTGCTCATACACTGCATGGAAAATCACCTTCCACACTATCTGACTCACAGATCACCCAACCAACATGATGTAAGCCCCCACAATCCCTCATGTCCCAAATTCATTGTTACAGCTCTCTTCCTCTGCCACTCCACATCTCTAATCTCCCCTCGTCTGTCTGCTGGGCTGCTGAGGACTGTGGATGCCTCAGCTCATAGCTCAAATATCACAAAGAAACACACTCTCAACTCTGTCTTCTCCACTCGATCCAAACATAAAATCCTCACTTTGTTCAGATGTTGTGCTAACTGCTCAAACTAATGATGCAAGAATACGTCTGTCTGAGTTTAGATCACTTAGGGTTAGAGCATCTAAATGGACAGTAAATATGAGTTTACTGCAGTCAATCAGAACATTTTGATTGTGTACTCATTTCCAACTTAGTTGAAGAAAACTATTTTAGGTTATATTGCAGTCATATGTGATGGCTGCCAGGATGCAGGGGGTAAATGTTGCTGCATCTGATATAATGTGAATGAAGCACTAGATGTCAATCAACCACACAGGCTAACACCTGCAGCTCTTTGACTTAAAGGCTGCTTCTCTGATCTGCCTGACAATTAGCAAACTGTCTATACGTACAAGTGTTATTTTACATCTGGATTTAAGCAGTTATAATAACACTGCCAAAATGATTGCTGAGATCTTAACTGGGTGACATTGCTAAAAAGAGGCATAATAAGATGATCAGACAGGTTGTGAACAAACTCACAGGATAGCTAAACTTATTTGGAAGAGAAGGCGAATAGTAAAAGGATTACTGTCCGTTGTTAACATACATCACAGTTTACAGACCAACTTCCTGCTTCAGCTTACATTAGAGACATTAGAGACATTTTAGGCAATCTCACTTTCAGTTTAACCTCCTAAGTGATTTAGATAATCCGGCTAAACTGTTAACAACATGTCTGGTCCTCTGACTGTTCAGGCTTTTGTCCTCAACCACCTGATTCTCAAATCTCAGCAACTGCTTTGTTGAGTTCAGTGTTAACTGATAGAAGTGATGGCAATGAAAACAAAACCCAAATGTTTAAAGATGGTAGAGAGTTTTCATTTAAAGTGGAACCTTGATTTTTATGAATCAAAATGTGTTTACAGGTGTTAGGGAGTACAACATATGTGATACAAGTTATATAAACTACTTTGTATCTCCGGAGGGAGCTGCATGAAGTCTGTGATGTCACTTGAGTCAGCAACGGTTGTGGTTTAGGTTAGAACCGTAAAGAAATATGATGGTGTGGAGTTACAAACACAGTAAGTGAGCCTACCAGAACTCTCTAGCCGTGCCTCATTTTCGTGGGTTAAAATAACTACTGACATATTGTCATTTGACATAACGTCACGCTTTTGGTTCCACACAGGACGTGAAGTCTGTTCGCCTGAGTAAAAGCCCTGTGTTTCTTTGTCCCATGCACCTTCCCTTCCTCCCTCCCATGGTGTGTTTTACACTTTTTATCAAATGCAGAAACGTCAGTATTTGACGCTCTTGGAGTGACATCACGCTGTCACAAGGTGGACGGAAGGAGAAGGGTGTTCGGTGAACAAAAAACTGTTTAATGATGTTCCCGGTAGACTTTTCAGGCAAAAATAAAAACACCACACTTCCACACAATTGCTTGAAAGCGTTCGCACTCTGTCTCGGAGTCTGCTCCAACTGTGTGTGTCCTCCACGTCTCTCCTTGGACCCAGCCTACTGCAAGAGAACAGAAGCAGGTTACCACCAGGCTTATATTGTGTGACTGATGAGCTGACTGTGTCCAGCTGTCTGATCTTCAGCGGAGACACTCCCATCTCTCCCCCAGCAGCCAAAAGCTTTGAGTGGTCGCAAAGACTAGTGAATCTGATTTTATAACGGAAAAGCCAAACTCTGCACAGCAGGGAGAATGTGGACTCAAAGGCACAGGTGGGTGCTGAGTTGCAGTTGGGGCTTCTGAAACAGCAGTTGCAGGGTGGGAGTAGTAGCAAGTGATAGCAAAAGAGTAAAGCACTGATCTTAAGTACAGCTCCATAATGAAAAGGCTGTCCTCAATATACTGTATTGTGATGTGAGTTTACGGTGGATTGGAGCTGACTGCCTGAACTTAATGGCTTAACGTTTTTGTGTGTTAAAATCTTAATGGTGGCACTAGACAATATGATTAATACATTACATTACATGCATTCTCTGGGGATCTGGGGATTTCATGCAGTAGATCTTCAAACATCTCACTTTGAAAAAAGTGTTGTGCTGGACAGAATACTTTGCCAGGTGTTTACATTACTGTCTGCCTTTCCGTCTGTAGACACATTTTGTCAACGCGATAGCGTTACAACGTTGCCTTACAACTTTTCTCCCCTGGCCCGATTTGGCATGGCAGCTGGTGTGATCCCATCACAAGAAGGTCTCTAGTTGTTCTCTTGTCTTTTAAAGGAGGAAGAGGAAGTGATTGGCCTTGGGAAAATTTCGAGAGGCACATGCCAGGTCTGCAATCTGGCCACAATTTCATTATTGTGAAGGTTAGCAGGAGAACCAAGGAGCAGGCCTAAAACCCAAAAGCC
The DNA here is from genome assembly GCF_900634415.1 of Cottoperca gobio. NCBI lineage: Eukaryota > Metazoa > Chordata > Actinopteri > Perciformes > Bovichtidae > Cottoperca > Cottoperca gobio. The sequence continues at coordinate 2,030,685 of NC_041360.1, forward strand.
ACCTTTGAAACATGGAGTGATATAAAGAAAGCTGTTCCAGGTTTTACTCAAATAAAGATTTTGGATAACTTATCTACGCTACTTCTTCGAGCAGGTCCCAGGGACTGCAGTGATGCGTTTGAATCAATAACATCACACTGGTAGGAAACCAAGGCAGTGAATAAGTCTAATTGACAGGTGACAGTTAATTAAAATGAAAGGTTCAGCTGTTGACAGGCTTGTTCAGCATCCACAGACTTCCTGTCATTTGTTTATTATGTCTCATACGACATGACAACTGAAAACACGTGCAGAGCCACCATAGCCCAAAGCTATTACTATTTATTCTACAGAATATTGAAAAATTAGCATCAGTATACAACAGAGAAGATACTACAATTTTAATAAATCCCTTTAAATAGCCCTCTGATGACCTATGTTACTCATATTTACACCATCATTAGTCCTTCATGGTCCTTTTGTGTTCACCTCCACCTCCATCACATTCCTCCAAAACACAAACACAAAGACATATGAATCACACACACACACACACACACACACACACACACACACACACACACACACACACACACACACACACACACACACACACACACACACACACACACACACACATATTATTTTATTGTCTCGACTCATATCTGTAACTGAGGGTTGGGTTGACCTATTTGAAGTAGCAAGCTGCCTGGAGCCTACACCACACTTACTGTATTGTTTATTTCACTTCACTTCTCATTACTGGTAACACTTGCTCCTCTACCACTTGTGTCTCTATATCTCTCCTTTACACTGTCACTTCCTTTTCCATTCCTTCTTCCCTTCTCTCTGGTCTTACCCCTCATAGTTACCGTTTATTTTATTTTTATTTATTTTAGCAGCGGAAAAAAAAGAAGAATAAAGTAGGTTTTGAGTTGTGTTTTAAATAAGCTTTGGGAGGGGGGTAATCTAAGAGAAAGTAAGAGACAAAGGCTGCAAAGGTGCGATCGATCTCTGTGTTTAGAGTTGGATCGTGGGATGACTAGGAGAACTCTAGGGGTGGAGTGGGGGCTGTGGAGTTATGATATGTAGGGATTCACCAAGCCATTGATAGCTTTAAAGACAAAGAGGATCTTAAAATTGATGTGGTATAAACTGGAAGCCAGGATGGGGGTGATGTGGGCTCTTTTTTTGGTTCCAGTGAGCAGAATAGCATCAGCGTACTGAACCAGTTGCAGGCGTGACATGGATGACTGGATGATACTGGAGTAGAGGGAGTTACAGTAGTCTGAAGACTATTTCCATGTCTGGGCAGTAGATGAAAGGTTTTAATTTGTTATGCAATATTTATTTGAATATCTTACAACAAAGAAACTACACAATGGTGGATCGGGAAGTTCAGTCTTTACTTGCTGTGGATAAATGTCTGGTGAACCTTGAAACCCCAAGCATCCTGGATCTTGTTATGGTCACGAACAGCGTGGTAACGCAGGTAGACTCTCTGATTAGTCAGTTAGTTACCCCAATTCTCATTCCCCTGTCTAACTGCCGTCTCCATACGATCCTTGACACAGTTAAAAGCTATGTGAAGCCACCGTCGACGCTACCCAGTTGTACACCTTCCCTGCTGCTGGGAGATGACCCAACAGGCAAGTTCGGTTCTTGGCCAAACATAACAAAGTGCCGGGACTCACCCGTCGACTGAGCTGTGGTGTTACACCAACTGGGGGAGATGTTCAGGCCAGCGGCTTTTCTTGTCCAGTGGAAGGATGCGCAGCAGGCTATGCAAAGTCCGGTTGAACATCTCACATTAGCCATTACCCTCTGGCTGATAGAGGGTGGTGCAAGTCTTCTGCACCCACACATACAATTAACACAACTGCCGAACCAGGGCACCTTCAAAACTTCTCTCTTGGTCAGAATGGATGGGGGCTGGGAGCCATCAACACAGGAGCCCCTCTCACACACACACCAGCTCCAATCTTTTGCCCTACTTTGGCCCCATTTGCTTGTGCCAAAAGCGAAGGAAGGTCTCAATAGCTGGGTCCCCTTAATGGAGTGCCTGCAAGGTAGGCACAAGATGGAAAGGCAGTTACAGCACCACTGAAAATTTGCATGTAAGGCCGGGGCCAGGGAGAACTTGTTTCAGGGTTTGTTGGGCGAGCAAAGATCAAAAACAAAGAACAAAGATTGCGTTGCCTCAAAATGCTTAGAAGACATAAGAATTCACAGACCACATTAAATATATTGTCTTTAGTTTCAGTGAACTAAAATTAGACCAAAATTAGAATCAAACGATTGAAATTTAACTAAAACTAATTTTTGTCAAAAGCTAAAGTCATCAAAATCAAAAAGATTTTAACTGGCGTGGGACATCAGTGAAGCGTTAAAATCTGATATTCTAAGAATGTGGCTCCTACATATGGTAAGCTAATCAACGATATGCCCATTTTCTCTGTAAATGGTTACAACTAAGCTAGTTAGCCAGAGAGGCTAACATTTGCAACTCACTTTAGAGCAGATAAACACAGATCAACATTTTTCAACCAAAGGCCAGAAAACATATGATGTTCCCCAAAAAAAGTCCTGGTTTCTCTGCCTTGGTAACACCTCAGCAGTTCAGACCTACATCTGAACAGAAGAGCATTGTGTTTGTCCTGAGAAGAGCCTGAGATGTTGTACTAGAAGATGTTTTCGAGATGAAGTCTGTTTACCTGATGTGCTCCTATCTCTCCAGCAGACATTTGGTCCATAAAGCTGTTGTCGATGCCCGGATGCTGGTTGTTCTACTTAATGAGGCTGCTTATCCTCTTACACAGACGCGCACACACACACACAAACACACACACACACACACACACACACCAGGGGCCGGTTGCACCAACAGGACTTACGCATGGTGTTAAGCTAAGTCGATCGTAACTTTGCGCTCTAAGCGCAACCTAATAGTTACGCCAGTTGCACTATCAAGGCTTAAGCCTTGTTCTCGCTAACTGGCTGTAAATCTTACGAATGGTCAGAAGCAGGCAGAAAATCAAAATCCTTTATTGCCTCCTCATGGCGATCAATTAAATTTCTTATCTCGATGTCCTTGAAATTATATTTTCCTTTTTTTATCCTACTGTACATAACGTTGCCGCAAATCAGTTTGTTAACACTGTATAACAATGCACACTGCAGAGTCGGGTGCATCGCTAAGACCGGGCTAAATGAAGACGAGGTTTGGTCGGTGCAACTGAGCTAAACTCCATTCTAAAGATGACTTAGCAGTTAGGACCAGGCTTAATAAAAACCATTTGGTGCAACCTGCTCCAGGAGGGTGAGGTAAGTGAAGTAAAGTTAACTTTATTTAAATAGACCTTAATAACACAAAACTGGTTTAAATCAAAGTGCTTAGCAAACTGAGAAGGAATAAATGAACAATACTATTTCTGTTGAGATAAGAACACCATATGTCAGACTCTTTTGTATGATTATTTTTCAACAACAGCCAACTAAACTAAACACTTTTAACCACTATAAAAAATAAAATACCCTATATGCATTAAACTCATTATACCAAAATTATACAATACATGTCTTTAGACAGGACACCTCAATCTGCAAACAAGGTCTATCATAGGTATTTTGAATCCATCAAGGTTTTATATCTGTATAAATATGCTGTTTTTATTTGTGTGACTTCATCCCAATGTAAATTCTATGGGTCGAGTTAGAGATTTTTATGTGCTCGATGACCAATTTCCAAGTGAGCATGCACCGTCCTAAAGTCTACTATCACATTCTCATAATACTTTCCAGCACTGATTCTGGTACTGGGGACCCCAACAGAACCTCCAGGCAATAACATCTTTAAAAACAACAATGAAAGTGGAATCTGGACTCCAAAAGGACAAAGAGGGAGAAAGAAAGCAACACTGCAGAAATCATTTTAAAAGAAAGGTGAAAAAAGACAACTCGCTAGCATGGTTTAATATTGGTATGTAGATTGGAGATAGCTAACATTATAATAGCTTTGCTGAGGAGTGAAGCAGTAATTCCGGCGCCTGTGGCTCAGGAGGTAGAGAGATCGTCCAACGGTTAGAGGGTTAGTAGTTCAATCCACAGTCCACATATCAACACTGATTAGCAGATGGCACTTTGTATGTGCAGTAGCCTCTGACTCTGTGTGAATGGGTAAATGCTGACGTGTTGTAAAGTGCTTTGAGTGATCGCAAAGATTGGAACGAAAGGGTTGTATAAATGCAGTCTATTTACCATATCCTTTCAGAAACTGCTGCAAAATGTAACAAAATGTCAGCAAGCTTTTGGGAAAAAAACTGTGCTGATACTGTACAAATAAACACATGGTGAAAAGTGTCACTGCCTCCACTCTGATCAGACTTTATTGGCACTGTCAGCCCTTATTTGAGTTTTGCTATTGCCTTGTGTAATCTCATCGTGTTGTGTAACAGAGATTTGAAGAGAATGAAAGGAAGGAGGCACACTCTGCCAGCTCACTGTGCTCAGTCTGATAGTACTGGGGAGAGTACTGGTTTTCATTCACCAGTTTTCTTCTGTAGAAATGATAATGAATTAACCAAAGAGAATATAGCAAACAGCAATAGATGAACTGGTTTACATGGTCAGAATACCCTCTGGTAACAGGACTCACCTGGAGTCTTTGCTCTGCACCTCACTGACAGAAGACTATGAATGAATAATGCGTCTGTGGTTATCTGTGGAGCAGCCTTCAGCTATTGGCTGATGGAAGTTCTCGTCAGAGAGATGAATACTGCGCTGACCCCAGGGGAGCAGCAGACATTAAACAGGACTGAAGGATAACCCGTGATTGGAAGATACGACAGGCAGATGAGGAAATATGGAGAGATGGGATTTGATATTTGATAACTACTCTCTTATTAGAAAGCAGAGCCACTGATTAACGGTACAGAGACAAGAGAGAAACGACAGAACACATGTTAGCTGCCTAAATGATTCAATTAAGTCAAACATTTTTCCATTTTAGATCTATGCAACTGGAGTTTGTTTGCTGCTATTTGTCTCATTTTATTAGCCTTAGCGTCAGTATGGGTGAAGTGTAAATGTGTGTGTGCGTGTGTGTTGCTGTCAATAGCCTATGCCCGTGCCCGTGCATGTTGATGTTATGCTAATAGGCAGGAACAGACAAGCAGGGGCATCATGGAGTTTGCCTCTCGGTCCAAAACCATCTAACAAGAGCTACTCTATAAAGATTATGAGATTAAAGAGGCTTTGAGCCGATCCACTGCCCAAGTGTTCTCACTCTCCTGCCTGCTTCAGCTTATCACACATAGCTGACCCTTTGGTAAAGGAGGCTGTGTGGTCCAGTTTGGCTGCTGACTGTACTGTGTGTTTAGTACAGTGTACTGTATATGGTTACTCCTCTGCGCTTTATACACAGTTCTGTACAGGATGTTATAAAATATGGGTTTGTTATGTTTACCTACAAAGAGAGGTGACACCTTGCCTCTGAATTGAAAAGTATAAAAACGATATACTATAACCATATACAATATGACAATAAACGATATGATATGATTAGAGGTGTATTTATATACGACGGGTAAATAATCCAGCATTTCTGATTGTAATTGTTCTTTTTGTACGCTTTCGTACAGTTCTGGTTACAGACTCTCTCCACCTCCCTACACTCTATTCTGAGTGTATTTTATTTGCCAAAAAAAACAAAAAAACAATAAACAAAGTTAAAGATTAATTTGATTCCTACATAAACCGCAATAATTTCGTAGATTCCTTTGGTCACGATAACAGTGTAGTAAAAATCTGATATCTCAACAGCCCTAGGTATGATACAATATGGTATAATACTACAATGTATGATACTACACAATACTATACATTACTCTTCTATATTATATGACACTGTACACTAAAATACCATGTCTCTGTCATCAACAGGAGTCACAGGGATTATATTTTGTGGAGGGAAAAGCCTGTCTGTTCTGCCCCATCCTCCTATACATAAAACACTGAGGCTGATCCAGCTGCACTGTCACACTCTGTAACAGCTTAGCTTCAGGTTGGGAAACACACACACCATGCAAACCACACATACAGACACTGTCGCACTCAGCGTGAGGTTGGTGTCGTACTGTGGGAGTGGGGCGGGGTCTCTCGATAAGAATAAACCTTAAGGCTCTGTATACCATCAGGCTATACTTTCATATATGTTATACAATTAACAGAGTTAGTCCAACATGGGAAATACAATTTATGAAAATACTGAATGCAATATTGAATGAAATATTTTAAAGGGATAGTTTGGGTCTTTTGAAGTGGGGTTATATGAGGTGCTTATCCACAAAACAAAGGCCCACCTAAAACAATTCTGTATCAGTTTAAGTTCACGCTGATATAGATTTTTATTAGGTGGGCCTTTGTTTTAGGAGGCTAAAATAAGTTTTGATTCTGCCCCCATCCACAGCAGAGCATTGGTTTGCTGCTGTGCCGTTGCTCCTGTTTGTTTCTTCAAACTGGGGGCGTATCTGTCGCCGTCTACTGTAGGTAACACACTGACTATAGATAACTACCTCAAACAACCCCCTTTAAAAGACCCAAACTATCCCTTAAACTCCTATCGCTCTCGTCTGATCTCCAACAGCTTCTGTGGGAAGAAGACACTACACACTCCACAGTGTTCACATGCATGTTCCTGACTTTGTCTGTCTATCGTTTGGTGCTGGGCAGGTAAACTCAGTGGGTTTTTTGCACTGCTGAAAGTGATGCTGGTGGGAGTGGTGAGAACTAAAACTGGAAAAGTCCAAGGTTGTAAAACATCAACAGCAAAATCCAACCAGAACTGGGGGAAACTGCAGAGTCGGGTGATAACTCACTATGAAATAATCAATATAAGTCAACACTTGCAACACAGGAGCAATCTAGGACTTGCATAGTACTAGAATCACAGCCTTTACACAATACTCAATTCTACAGACTCTACAGACAAACACATCACTGCAACTACAGGTGTCATCTTGGTCGAGAAACGTCATCGGCACTGGATTGACAGAAGATACATTGCAACAGTCCCCTGTATGAACATTATAGGCAGAGGTCAGCTGATGTAAGTGGAAATACCATCATTGTTAGTAGAAAGGGCACATGACACTCATAATGGGTAATGCAGTAAGGATCTGCATTTTCTCCCTTTGTTATTACTGTGATCACAGTTTTTATGAGTGTGAAAATGTTATCTGAACTGTAAGTCATCGCCATGACAGGGCCTTCTATAGAGTTATAAACAGAAAGAAGACACTGTTTCAGAAGTGTTTTTCTCCACTTAAAGTTTCTGTTACAAAGTTATCTTTAATGATACGCTCAATGTTCCTTCAACAGAGAAATACTAGAGTCGCAACAGTACCATACGTTTATGTTATGGCCACCAGTGTAATGGTGGATTAATACTACTGAGTACCCCTGAGCCGCTCAGCTACCCAGAAGAAGCAAGTCAGAAGATCAACCACTTTTCCCTCTAAATTTGTGCTTTAATGTAAACACCATGGTTTAGCTGCTTCGTGTGAATGTAGAAAATACGAGCGAATGGTAACAGCCAAACACAAACACAACACAAAGATAATGTAAATATGAATATGAATATGAATGAATATGGTAAAAGAAACTAGTCAAATAGGAAAACATTTTGTTTGCTGAAGCTGGTTTGGTCACATGAAAAATGTTTTAAAAAGAAAATCAAATAGAAGGTTTGTGCCTCACTAAAAAGGTTCCTCTGTCTAAATGTGGTTCTTGTTATTTCATCCATTTACTGCACAGTCTCACCCAGTCTTGTGTCAACTCAGGGCAAACATCTGTGTCAGTATTTGTTCAACAGAAACAGGATTTTGAAAATATGGTCCAAACACAGTGTTTTCAGAGAACAGAAACACATTTCAGAACATCATGGCAACACTTTTTGAATGTAAATCTGTCACAATTATACAGTGAAGGATGATTCATGTGTTTAAAGGGTGTTCATCATGAGAAACATCTGTGAGACAGTAGCACATTGTGAAGGAAAGAAAAAGTTAAACAGTAAAACTATCCACCCACACACACACACACACACACACACACACACACACACACACACACACACACACACACACACACACACACACACACACACACACACACACACTCCCTTTCCATCCACCCTGTCATTTTAAGCAGGGATGGTGAACTCTTTCCAGGTTTTGCTTGGAACAGCTTTTAAAAAAAAGTATTTATATCTTCAAACTCCAAGACGCCTTGTCATTAGAAGGCTTCATATAGAAACCAGACTGGTTCCACCCATCACAGTTCCACTCCCACACCCCTTTCTCTCTGCATCGCCCTCTCTCATCGAGGCACCTTTGTGGTTTTGACTAAACATTGCCAGCACATATATATATATATATATATATATATATATATATATATATATATATATATATATATTTAAAAAGTGTATCCAAACACAACTGATGTTCTATTTGCTTATAATTTCTTTGCAGCCACAACATACAGTAGCAAACTTATAACCATCGCACTTATATAGTGTCTTACACAAGCAGCAACCTCATTCACCATTTAGTTCCAACTGAAACCCAATAAACTCCATTAACCTCCACACACTTCTCCTTACATAGCATTAAGTGTGTACAAACTGAATGACATATTCAAAGATTTATTCTAACTTATTTATTTATTATTTATGGCTGTACAATTCCACTAGCAGAAAATCCATCTTGTTAAGTGGTTAAAACCGGTTAATGCTGTGAAAACCTCAGAATCCTGAGCACTCCATTCGGCTGCACATCTACAGGAAAGTCCTAGAGGAATATAAGTATTACGCAGATGCTTCCATTGATCAGTTTTATATCTTTATGTAATTATAAAGTAGATAATATCATTTTTTGTCGAAATTAAGTTGCATTTGGGTAGGAAACAGGCCTATAAGGGTGTCAGTGTTGCTTGATTACACTTTAGCATATAAGGCATTGACTGATAGTCCCTGGCAGTGAACCTGGCCAACCAGCGTTTATAATAGCAGCACTTTATACTGAAACTAGTCATTGTAATGGAATTACCAAGATCAGTGGAGGAAATTGGCTTTGTGCTTTCATGCAGAACTTTGACGTGATTTTTTTAATTATGAGGGTTATTACAAATGTCAATGAGATTTAAAATAAACTTTTTATGTTTTCGTATGTATCATGAATTAGTTGCTTATTTGTAACCAATTTCAGGACTTCTTGACTAAACCACCATGAGCAGAAGTGCATGGTGAAAGTTAAAAAAATGTGGATGAAGGAGGAAGGTGCAGTGTGTCAGGAGGCGATACGAGGAGGCCATGGATGGCTTGAGGTGAAGGGGGGCTGGGAGGAGTCGCAGTAGTCAAGGGAGGAGGTGGAGGTAAAATTGGTGTGTAATTACTCTTAAATTAGAAGGGAGGAGAGTGCTGCCAACCTCCTGGTGGTGCCTGATGTCTGCACCAGCATCTCTCCTCCACTCATTTCCTTTTTATTCCTCCTCTCCTCCCCTCTCCCTGGAGTATTGCTGAAAGGATTTATGTGAGCCAACCACGATGCTATGGGAATTTCATTTTCAGTTTTAAACAGCCACAGTAGCTTTTAAGTTACATATTATGTTCCAACTGGTCATGTGCCAAAGTACTGAGAGGATTTGACATCTGCGTCTCTTTATAAACAGGATGAGAAATTAAAGTGGCATCGATTTTATTGTGAATTATTAAGTCAGTGGGGAGAGAGTTATTCGGTGAAGGAACAGCAAAGATTCAATTTGCTTATAGGTTCAGGAATACAAAGCATCATTAACATTCATTTGGAGTCATATATGTTGGTAACTCGCAAATGGAAATCCAATATTCACTCTCCTTTTAGCTCTGTTTTGGTCTCCACCAACTAAATGCTAAAAAAGCTAAAAAGCTAAATGCTATGCTCACTATTTTGGACAGACATGGATGTAAACTGCAACTTGACTGATTGGTAAAGGCAAACATCTGAGAGGCGTTAATTCTACTTTTCTTCAGCTGAGACCTTCCAGTTTCAGACCAGATCGCAATTCCAACGGTGTTGATTCTGTAGATACATGAAGAACTTACGTTGTAAACATTAGGTCTTGATCAGTTTTCTCGCTGAGGGGAAATTTGAAAAGATTATTATTATTTCAAATGTGTCTGACAGACACCAGTGTTGAGTCAATGAAGGGGAAACTCAATTTGATTATCCCCTTTTGGTACAGTGTGTGCGGCTCACCTGCTTCTGCCAGTTTGGAAGTTTTAGCTACACAAATATTTCTCGGGAGATTTATTCTTATTGGTTAATTCAACTTTAACGGAGCCAAAGGACCTCATTTTGTATTTAGCTAAAAACCATTAGACTAAAGCCCAGTGTGGAAACCAATAAGAGAGGAGAAATGTGTGTATTTGAAGAGTTCAAGAATAACATTCTGAGGTCACACAAGCAAAGACAGCCTCACACAGCAATCCTTTGAGTTTGATGAGGAGAGCTCACATTTAGTATTGTCTTTCATTGGTAATGGAGAATCAGTGAGTCACTCCAGTTTGCTAGTCAAAGTTTAGTCACAAGTAGCCATAACAATGAGCCTCTCTCAAATTACAGGAACACGTTTAAAGACGAGCTCTGTGACGTTTAAGGTTCAGGCTAGTGTTGCTCTTTATGTTCTATTCAGTCTCTCACTGTTTTTGTGAATAATTCCCTTCCATGTCTGGCACTCAGCCCCAAGCCCACTAGTTCTTGTTCAAGATGCACATCTTTAAAAACAGGCCATAAACAGTGACAGAACGCATAACTAAGTAAGTGTAATTCCTTTTTACAGTAACAAGTAGTGTAGCTACATTTCTTCCCCCACACATACACAACCAGATAATATGAATAGACACATGTGACAGGGCCACAGGCGTACACATCAGACCTCCCCTCAACCCGAATAACGAAAGGAAAAAAGATAACAAGAAAAAGATACAAAATGATTTAACAAAATACAAAGACAAAAAGGACAAAAAGAAGAGCCTCAAGTCAGAACTAATGTCTGCATATTAAAGAAATGTACCTAGCCCTAACCCTAACCCTAACCCTAACCCAAACACTGGTAGCAAAATGCATAGTGTCCTTGTAAACAGCTGCAGTTTCTAAAACAGCTGGGCATTGTAGTTCTTAACAAATGTTAATCAAACACACATTTGGTGCTCTAGTGTTTATGGATGAAGGATGGTGTGTATGGGATTGAGTTCATAGTAATGAAGGAACATGTCACCCAGTGAGACAGTGTGGCTTGTTTATGTGTTTTAATAGTTGTTGGACAACACATAGAGCTCTATGGCACAGGGGAAGAAGATATGAGCTTTGATACATATACAGTAATTAATGGATAGATAGTAATGTGTTCATTGTTGGTTGGGATCTTTTCATGGGATTTGTTAACAATACACAAATATAGACTATTGACACTCTTTCTTTGATGTTTGCATTTTGCATGAACATCAGATTTATCAGAAATGAAATGTTGTTATTCAATAATAGCAGACACTTGGGTGTTGTTTGCTGACAGACTCCCTCTCGGACTTTGTTTCAGTTTTCCTGATTGAAAGCCACAGTGAATTCATGTAATGCCAAGATTTCTTTGGAGCTGTAAGTAATGGACACCATTATGCTTCTTCTCTAGCACCTCTTAGGTGAAGAGGAAGGAGAAGTACTGCATGTAAAGTATGCATTTTAGTATGAATATGCATATTGTATGACAAGATGTGAAAAAAAACATGTCACGTGCAGCAGAAATGAGAAGATATTTGAACGGTGGATTGAAATATCTGTGTTTTATCACCTGCCAAGTTCTACTGGTCTCCACAGCCACACACACACACACACACACACACACACACACACACACACACACACACACACACACCACACACATACACACACACACATCCTGCACTGTAGCGCTACTATAATCATATTAACATGTATTTACAGTAACATACATGCTCGGGTAACCTACTCACTCGGGTAACACCAGTCCGTCTGTGTACAGTACGTGTACTTGCACTCAGTGTCTGAGAGACTCTTTTCCCTTACACTCACAAAGTGGACTGTGGAAAGAGTACCAATTTTAATCATAATTAATGTGTAAAGTTTTTACAGTGACTTTGATTGAATACATGTTAGAATTGTTGTTAATATAGTTGTGACTCCCCTCATGTCTTCTGATTCTTTGATTTTTGAGACATTTATATTTATACAACATTTTAATTCTAAAGCTGCATTAATGACCTGCAGAGAGATGACATTTGAATTATTATTTGTGAAATATGAAATTGTTGGACATAACAAAACATAACCTAATGATTATAAGCCATGCAGGCATGGCTCTATGGCAGTGTTGGTCTGATGGTGCACCACTTGGTTCAAACATTTCAACAGCTATTGGAAAGATTGCTATGAAATTCTTCATACTGTTTATGTTCATTTATGTTTCCTAGAGGATGAATTCTACTGACTTTGGTAATTTCCTCCAGTGCCACCAGCACGTTTACATTTTCAATTATTAGTGAGATGTTTTGACAGCTAATAGATAGCCAGACAATTTGGTTGAGGATAAAATGCCAAAATCAGTAGAACATTTGCTAATTGAGTTTGAATTTGGGGCCTGTTTCATCAAAAATGCAACATGAAAGCTGTGATTTGCAAAATGAGATTATTTTGATATGTTTCACGAATTAAAACAAACATTATATTACTTGTGACCCATGATGCAAGAGCCCTGTAAGATTTGCTAATGTAGCAGCAACTTGCAATCATTTGTGAAATGGAACCCTGGCCTTTGTTTCAAGGTTCAAAACTCAAGTCCTGCACACTAACCTTTTATTCCACAGGAAACCAAAGAAATAATAAATAACAATAACCGAGATCACACTCAAATTGTGAGACATTACCTCCTGTATGAAAGACTACCATCAAGTGAACATACTTAGATTTTAAATATATTTACCGTCTATACTTCCTGTGGACAGGACACTGTCCTCTGCAGCCGGCTGTGATTTAAGCTGATAAGCCTGACTTATTTCTACATGAAACCCCTGGTGCAGCTTTAAGAAGGATGGGATGACAGCTTGTTGCAGTCATTACTGGTAATCATCTGTACTTAATACTGGCAGCAAGTAACAATGGCTGTGTGTATCAGATGGACTCTCTAATGTGGTTAATGATGGTGTGAGGATGTGTAAAGGTGATGCTGTCAGGCTCTCATCATGGTCTGATTCTGCCATGGAGAACAAACAGGATGGACTTCCTGGCAATAAGTCTGATGATGTGCTGTAAGTCAAGCATCAGTCTACATCATCAGTGATCATGAAGTTAAACACAGACAGGTCTTCATATAAATTGCTCATAATGTTAAACTCTTAAACCCACTGGTTTGGTATTTAATCTCAGTTCCTATAACAACCACTCTTTGCGGGGCCTGGATCCACAGGGCAGCCGAGGCCGTGGAGCCAGCATTGTCAGTCTGTATCTATCTGCAGGCTGACCTTGGCTTAAAAAGAGAGAAGATGCTGCAGCTTCTTTTTGTAGCAATGAGGAAACACCTGTGGAGGGGAAAACTACAAGGGGCATGTTCAGAATCAGATTACTTTCAATTTACTAACATGTTAAGAATTACACTAACATATTTACATGACATAATGATTACTATCTTAGCTAACAGTATGCTAACATTTGATAATTATTAGTCATAGACCAAAGTATTGGACAAATTGCAATTTTGACCTGATCATGGTGCTTGATGAAAGGTCAGAGGGTCACTGATGTTATTACAGTTCATTCTGTGGAGAACATGAATATTAGTCTGAAATCTGTCCATCCAGCGGTTGAATCTCAAGGATTGATTCAGTTAAGTACTCATTAGCTCTAAATCACCCATTAGATTGATTTCTATACCAATAAATACATTATATTCTCATTTTATACCTCATCTCGTTATGACCATTTTCAGACTGATCTGTTCATTTCTTCAGAAGGGGACTGAGTGGCATGCTGAAAGAGGATCTGAAGACACAAATGATGACTCTGAAGGTTACTAAAATGTAAGAGTGTCCTAGCATATCATTACAGAACATGTAGATCCTGCCCAGTCTATTTTCCCTGTACAGAAACATGAAATCAGCCTGACCACATTCACAGTAAAGAGTAAACCATGAAGTTTTGTCCTGAGCCAGCCTGCTGCTGTTCGGCTTCTTTAAATCTGCAGGGCAGCAGGTCTGTCATTATGTGAGCAGAGCTTTGGGTGTGTCTGGGAGGCAGCCAGCCAGAAACTGGAAACCAGGCCACAGCAGGGAAACATCTGTCCATCTTAACTTCAGTATGAGATCACACTGTCCCCTATTGGGGACAACCGGTACTACTACAAACTGCTCAGCACATACACTAGCTCAGGGGTGGCCAACCAGTCAGAGGTTAAGAGCCAAAAATGTTACTATGTTACTGCAAAGAGCCACATCATACACAAAGTCACAGATGCGCACCCCCACCCCCTTCTCTCTTTTGTTCTCAGCCTTTCTCTGTGCTCCCACACTCTCTTTCTCCCTTCTCTCTCACATAGACAAAATTTAAATCTAAAATGTTATACACACACACACACACACACACACACACACACACACACACACACACACACACACACACACACACACACACACACACACACACACACACACACTCAAAGACCCTCCCTCCCAAAGACACACACACCCTCACACAGACAGACACACATAGCTCTGCTCAGACACATTTATTGTAAATGTCACACACCATAATATTGACAGAAATTGAATTAAACCTCTCCTACCAGTATTCAGAGGCCAGTTATTATCAACAATGAACATTATGTCCACTCTCACACACAAACTCTTAGTAAAAAAAAGTGCATGTTGCTTCTTTAAATTAGTGGGACTTCTGACATTCCTTGCCTCGAACAATCCTCCTCAAATCTGGCTTGTATTCCGTTGTGGTCACTCGAAGCAACGCTTCGTAATTTTCTTTGTATTTAAACGTCTAAGATTGAAAGAAAATGCCAATCGTGTGCGCAGTGTATAATTGTGGTCATAACGCTACTCGTGATCCAGAGAAACGGTTCTTTAGATTTCCTAAAATCATCAAAAACAACGATCCACAAAAGAGGGATGAACTGTCTACCGAACTAAGCTGTGGTTTAGCAACATAACTCGTCAGGACTTAACAGAAGAAAAAGCACAATTCACCCGTGTGTGTGGCGTCCACTTTATATCTGGATAAGAGCTCATGCTAAAGCTATGTTTTCAATGTTTACGTTAAACATTTGTGCTTATGATATACCCGAACACTGTAAGACCTTACTTCTCCATATCGCTGACTGGTAAATAAGGCACTTTCTTTACATGTGATGGCAGCCATTTGCTCTTTTCTTCTGTGCATGTTTTTGTTTGGCTTATTCTTGAGACTACTTCACTTGCGAAAACCAAAGCACCAATGTGAGAACATGCTTCGCTTAATCCAGCCATACAATCACAGTGTGCGAGGATAACATCGCCACTCTTCTCACTCACAAACCACGGCTTGAGCGGTGTATCTCGAGCTCTTTGAGAGTGATTTACACGGGCATGGACGAGCACCCTGTCATCTTTCACTGGTTTGGTAAGAAGACTACCAACCCAGCCAGAAACAAAGACATTATAAGCATCTAAGCTCTTGTATGCCTTCATTTGTGCGTTGGTTGCCCACGACGTTTGTAGCACAAGGTAGTTCACAATATCCGGATATTCAATCGGCGGTAATGAATCTAAATCCTCAATATAATCCGACGGCTTTAGCGTGTACGGGTCACGGCCGCAGATTTGGACTTTTTCCTCTGAATCTTACCTTTGCAGAGGACTCCAGAGAGTCACAATACTTTGAAGAAGTCTAAGTTGTATTTCTGTTGTTGTTCACTTTAGATGCCATTGTTGATTTGTATATCATCCAACATGGCGTTGCACGCATACGTCACAGTGTTTACTGCAGTTTACACACTATCTATAAGCGATGTTCGCCAGCAAGAAAAATTGTCCAAGCACAAGCACGCCAAGAGGCACAAAACATACACTGTCAATGACTTCATGTGTGACAAGAACTGTTTCGGAGGTAAACCAAGTGACCAAAGCTGAGGGAAAGATGTCGATGCTTTGCGTTAAAAATAATGTAGCCTTCAGCTTCTGTGATGATTTCAGTCGCAGTGTAGCGACATGTTTCCCGACTCTGACATCGCAAGGAAGTCCTCGTCGGGGAAAACAAAAGCCACATAACTCAATCATCAAATAAATTGATAATACATAAATAAAATACATAAATCTTATAAACATGTCTGTACCAGTAATACATACTTTAAATAAACATGTATTTCCTGAATGTATATACCCGTCCCTTATGTGTTTACGTTTACATTGGTGGCTGAGATTTGTTAGAGAGCCGGGCGGAGTCCAGCAAAACATTTCCCTTATTTTGAAATTCCAATGTTGACAGGTATGGACTAGCGGGGCTTTCAAACAGTCCGTCTCAGCATTAAAAGGGTCGACGAGGAATGTAATCTGTGACCTTTTCAGCTGTAGATCAACGAACCGGGTCGCAAAGTTTTCGTGCAGTTTCAACCAATGTTGCATTTCTACTTGTCCGCTTGCTTTTAGCAGAGGGAAAATGCGCTAATTCTCCCTTTTGAAGAAGTGTTTTAAACTGTTTCAGTTTGTTAACAAACGCAAATACACTTTGCACTAGGTCAGGCAGCATTTTTATATGAATATGAACTCT
Source organism: Cottoperca gobio (assembly GCF_900634415.1). Lineage (NCBI taxonomy): Eukaryota > Metazoa > Chordata > Actinopteri > Perciformes > Bovichtidae > Cottoperca > Cottoperca gobio. The sequence continues at coordinate 2,047,538 of NC_041360.1, forward strand.
CCCACTCTAATAAAAAGTTCTATGTTGGTCTTCATATTTTCGCTTACCTGTGCATTTTTTCCTGCCATTTTAGGATTGAACTCAGATAGTGTTTACTCTACGATAGGTTTTTCCCCCCTCGAAGGTGATTGGTTCACTGCATCGCAGGCATTTTTGTGATTGGCTCTTGGGCCACATCAAAATTAGACGCACTGTCATGCTCTCATGATCCACACATACACACACCCACAAATAAAATTCGATATGAACTGAAGAGCCGCATGAAACTTGGCAAAGAGCCGCATGCGGCTCGAGAGCCGCGGGTTGGCCACCCCTGCACTAGCTCCTACATGAACTGTTAACTGTAGTAGCCTATACTACTTCAGTACAGCCTCCTATTCAAGTTAAAGTAAATAACTGAAATAACTGCAAACTATCATACCATACAGCTCTATAGGAATTGTGCCATTGTCATTTCAAATGTCTTATTCAGGCACTGCACAATGTATTTCACGATCTAACAAGCTCATTGACCCTGTTATAAGGAGAGGACTTTTGCTTGAAGTTACAGGACGCAGCGCAGGAACGTATTTTCTGCAGGGGGTGGCCTGGATAGCTGCATGCGCACACCAGCGTACATGCACGCCTGTAATAGTGTTTACAATGAGTAACTGACAGATGTAGTAGGCTACTTTTTGTTGTTTAAATGTGAATGTAGCAGCTGAACTATATGGCTGTTGTGGACGTGTTGAAGATCCTATGGTCGCATGTTTATTGTGCTTCACTTTATCGCAGGGATACATACAATACAAATCTGCAGTTCAATACCACAGTAGTGACATAAATCAAGATAAATAAGAATTTTATATATGGTTTTGGTTTTTGTATGCTATTTTCATTCAAAATGTGTTTATTAATTCAGTTATATTTCACAGTTTTACATGCAAAAATAACTGCTGACAATCTGGGCATTAAATTGTTGCCTCTTATCTTCATACTGCCAAAAACGAGATCCTGCTAATGATCCACAAATAAAATGGGATAAACAAATTAAACTTTGTTTTGTCTATAACATCATGGTGTTCCTCACAGCCACCAGTCTATTATATTATATTGCTCTCTGTTTATTACCATTTTATGTACTTGACTTTCTTCACAGAGCCCCCGATGTTGCACTGCCATGTTTCTACAGTTGTTTAGAACGGCCACTGCAGGTTCAGGATTGGAAAGAATGGAACCAGTTCTCATCCCTGATGAGAATCACTCAATAAATATATTCTGCCTTGATGGCATTGATGCCATAAACTAAATTATGTGTCAGCTGGTTGAAAAATGTAGAATCAAAGCGGAATGGCAAACAAATCAGGAATAAAAAGATTTGTGTGACTTCAGAGAAACACTGTGTTTGAAATAAAAGGAAAACAATATGGAACACAGGTGCACTGAGCTGTCAACCTGCTCTCAACAGGTCATTCTTGAAAAAGAGGAAGTTTCTCTGATACATGTGTTTAAAGATTAAAGAATATATTGGCGAAAAGACGATAAGTTTCATCAAACTTAACAAACAGGGGTTTGTTTATGAATTTATGAAAGAATGGTGTGCCAATGTTATTTTATACTATTTTAATTCTGCTATTTTTATAATGGTACTTCAGACTCATTTACATCAACACTGATTATTGTACTGTAAATGCTCTTATTCTGTCTAATCTTGCTGCAATTCTTGTATGAAAGGTGCTATACAAATAAAGCTTATTATTATTATTATTATTATTATTATTATTATTATTATTATTATTATTATTATTATTATTATTCTTGCTACCAAGATTTTAGTTCAGTCAGGACCACTTTAGTCAAATAAACACAAGGTAATCCTCGGGAAGGGAGAGCACACCTCCCCTGCCCTTCCATGTGCAAACATAGAGCCTAAGGCAGACAGTGCAACTCTCCGCTTCTCAATGCGCACACCTGGAAAAGCTAAGGTGGGAAGAGCAGTAGCAAAAGACACCAAAAGGGTACAGAACTGAGCAGGCATCAATGATGATCCAGTCCGATGGATTACTGGATAATATGAAATGACATTGATAAATCAGATACATCATGAAAAGAAGGACCGGGGGTGGAGGTGGGTTGCTAAGCGGCTTGCAGAGTAAGCAGCAACGGTTGGCAGGCTAAAGCAGCTTACAACACACATGTTTCTGCAGCTTCAAATGTAACAGATTGTCATACTGAACTACAACAGAACATATTGCATCCACAAATACCTAAACGGAAACTGTTAGAAGTATTTTTTATCAGAAATTATTTGAAAAGGTAAAATTATATTTTCTCTCGGGCCTGCAGCTCCTGATACCTACGCACAAGGCTCCCTTTAGCGTCTGTATGAGACACACCAGGTTTTCAACTAACTCCAATGTAAACCTATCCGCGTCACTATTACATGTTGATCATGCAATTTTATCACGAATCAATAAGATTGAGGGATGGATGGACGTCTACGAGGCTATACACACAAAACTACTGTACTGCAGTCCTAGTCTACCACACAGAATGTCAGTATCGCTCATATTACCCAGTAATCCTTCGGACTGGATTAGTCACCCACTAAACTGACCTGCAGGCTGTAATATGTCCACTGGCAGGTTTACATTATGATACACTGTGATTTGCTACTTTGTTTTTGTCCTGGGCTGCATAAATAGAGGTTAACTTAAAAAACACTTTTGCCACAGTTAAGGATTCATTTATCGTACTGACCAGAACTATAACACAAGTGAAATGTATCACAGTTTACCATAGCAGCATTGGAGAGCTTGTTTCACTGACAGCAAGATAAGCGCCAACAAAACTTCTAAGCAGCATGTTTACATTGTCATTGTGCGCATGTTAGCATCCTGACATTAGCAGTTAGCCTTTGAGCAGCAACCAGTACATCCTCATAGGAGTGATGCAATTACAGCCACATCATAATGACTATATTTTTTATTGGGGAAAAAATACTATTAGAGTTTAAAATAAGAGTTTTTTATTATATTATCCCAACAATAAGGTGAACCTGACTGTTTACATAATATATTGTTTGACATATTCTGAGCTAGACCTTCTGTAGCTCTGTTTATTTCTTGTTGTAAGTGTTAAATGACATGGCTTAGTTGCCATTCACAGCAGATCAGAAGAGGGCCTGGTAAGCCAACAGATATCCATCGTTGTACATGTAGATCTGCCTGTTGGTGGGGTTATAGCTCAGGCTGGCCACTCCTTTAGCTACCTTTTCCAGTGGCACTGCTAGTGAGTTGTCTTCTTTGCCTGTGGCCGTGTCGAATGCGTAGAACACCTCCTCGTGGTATTCGTCCACATAGCGAGTGGCGTAAAGCACACCGCACACCATGAAAGCATTGCTCACTGATTTCTTGAACATCCTCGTCTCCCACGTCTGAGAGACATTGAGTGTCTCAGCCTCATTGTCCCAGACTAGCTGGCTCACAACAAGATTACCATGATTACCAACGGTGGCATACAGGGCCCATAGTCCCATCTCATCTGCCTCCACGTCCACATCACTATTGACACGGCAGTCATAGTAACAATACGGGAACTTGTTGCTGAAACCCACGCCAGTGCCTGGAAGTGTCACCCGCTTGACGGTGTTGCTGTTCAGGTCGTAGCGGCAGACATCTATAGATCGGTAGCAGTGATAGTACAGCGCTTCACCATACAGAACAGCACTGGGACCCTCAATGGTGTTGGCATGAGTGAAGGATGGAGCTATGGTAAAGTCCTTGTGGTTGGCGGATGCCATGAAGTCTTCATAGGTTTGGTATATGTGGAGGGTGTTGCCCCAGATGTGGCTGTTGAGCAGAGGCTGAACCCAGTAGCTGCTCTTCTGCCCCTCACTGTCCATCTGGGCCTGTTTGCCCCATGAACCGGAGATGTAGGTTTTACCTTTGGGACTGACTTTAGTCATGACAGGATCGCTGATGTTGGAGATCAGGCCCTTGAAGCAGAATCTGCCCTGGCCTGGAAACAGAGAGAGAGATGAGAAGGTGAATATACAGTACATGCAGTCCATTACTCTCTTTGATTCTTGGGTTTGGTGTTGGAGAGAGGTATAATTTGTTGATTTTTTAAAATGATAATAGTCTAAAAAATAAATTAAAATGAAATAAATAAAAGTGTATTGTCGACACTCTAACCCTACTTAATATCCTTAAAATCAAGAAGCCTGATGAGTATGTAATGTATTTGTGCCTTTACCACAAAGAGCTCTGTGCTTTTTCCCCTTATGTTTGATTGATAAGGCAATCAATCACTTGCTGCTGGTTCAGCTCGTAGCTGTGAGTCACTGAGAGTGACTCAGATAAGCGTATCAACATTTCTATATCCTATACCATTTGAACCCGCAAGTGTTCACCCCCCATATTTACGGGTTCACGACATTGTCAGTATGTTTCTTGCATGTGAGTGGTGCTGTACATGTTTCATGACTTTTTAGCACATATCTGTAGATGACTGGATAAAGGAGAGTGTCAACTGGAATTATTTCAATATTCCATGCTGATGGGACATCTTTCTTTGAGAATGAAGATATTGCATAAGGTTTTCCCATCCTGCTTTAGAATAAACAGGAAATATAATGGAGACAGTCAGTAATACCTTAAACCTACCTTTTTAGACTGTATTTATTTTTGGCAAGTCTGCACTATAAAGAATACATGATTACACCAGTGGTGGGCCGTCAGGGCCAGCAAGGCCTTCTCTGCTGGCCTAAACATCATCAGAATATAAATTTAATTTTTAGATATTTTTTCCACAAATATGTATTCAATTATTCCCCATAGTCTGTTCTCTTCATTTCATAGCTTTCCTCTTGGTTGCGCTGCTTTCAGCCTCAGATTGAGATTTGGAGGGCTTTTATCCAATCATATTTCAGCCATAATGTGTTGCCAGGGTCCAAGAAATCTGCCCTTAGGCCTTCAGAATCAACAGTGCGAACGCATGTTGCTTAAAGTGAACGGAGACAAAACTGTGGCGTTAACCAATCAGATTTCAGCTAGCAGGCATACGATAACATCAGCACGTGCACATCTTTTGATTGGATACGCACTATTGAGATGCAGAGCTATGCAGAGCTAGCAAACTGAACTTGAACGAGCTAATTTAGATTTCTACAAGCTGTTTTTGTTCAACCCACAATATCTGAAGGAGGACAAGAGATCGATTTGGTCACAGATATCATTACAACGCCATTTTCAAGACAAACTTTTCAAGAAAAGCTAGACATTGTGAGAAGAGAACAGCCAACCCCGATGCTAGCGAGACTATCACAGGGTTTGTCCGCCACTTTCAAATCATTAACCACGAGCGGTACCCCTGGTTCACAGCCTCCGAGAGGCACTGCAAATTGTACTGCTGGGAATGCCTGCTATTTACAACTGATCAATTTGGTGTTTGGAGCCACACAGGGTTTGGAAACTTGAGTTGTTTTATTTATTTATTTATAACCTTTATTTAACCAGGATATGGCCTCATTGAGATTAAAAATCTCTTTTTCAAGAGTGTCCTGGCCAAGATAGGCAGCAGCACAGTTACAGACAAAAAAAACAATCACAATCACAACATTAATTAAAACATTTACAGACACAGCGGTCTGCTTCAATGTCTTTAAGAGTTGCCTTAAGTCTGTTCAGAGAGACCAGCTCTCTGAGTTTCAGCTCATTCTGCAGCTGCTTCCAGGCAGCCGGAGCAGCGTAACTAAAAGCCCTTTTCCCAAGTTCTGTACGGACTTTTGAAACAGTTAAAAGAAACAAGTCCTCGGAGCGAAGCCGATACGGTCCACTACATTTCCTACTAATGTAGATCCTTATAGTTATATATAAGTTATACCTTCTACCCTCACACACTGTGATCTGCCTGATAAATAGTTCTCAAACCAACAGACAGCTTGATCTGAGAGACCTATACTGTAGAGTCTTTGTGACAATAAGGCATGATCTACTGTATCAAAAGCCTTGGATAAGTCAATAGAAAGTGCTGCACAATGTTCTCTATTGTCTAAGAAATTTATAAAATCATTTACTACTTTTAAGGCGGCCGTTGTAGTGCTGTGTTTTTTCGGAAAACCAGATTGAAGGTCAGAAAATATTATTAGTCGTTAAAAAGTCCTTTAGTTGTTGACTTACCAATGATTCCAGCACTTTATTTAAGACAGACAGAATTTGGAGATGGGTCTGTAATTGTTTAGGAGAGTGGGGTCACCCCCTTTCAACAGTGGGAGAACAAAAGCAGATTTCCAAATAAGGGGAATTTCGTTTGTCTCCAGGGATAGATTGAAAAGATAGACAAGGGGCCAGGCGAGGAAATCAGCTGCTAACTTTAAACAGTATGGCTCCAGGTTATCCGGACCTGCTGATTTTCTTGTGTCTAAACTTTTAAGGGCTTTATGCACCTCTGAGACTGTTACTGGATTAAAAGTAAAGGTTTGACCTGCCAGACACGACCTTCAGAGCGAGCAGGGGCTCCATGAGGTATGTTCTGAGATTCAAACAAGGAACCAGAGGCAATAAAATGTTCATTAAAACAACCAAGCATTTCTGCCTTGTAAGAGATTTGAAGAGAGTCTTTGACAATACAAGGTGGAAGCTCTATCACTTTTTTATTTCCAGCTATTGATTTAATAGTTTTCCAGAATTTAAGGGGATTATTTAAGTTATTTGTGGTTTCAGTTTGGAAATAATCAGATTTGGCTTTTCTGATTTTAACAGTGGATGCATTTCGCATCATTATCTCTGCCTTTTACTCTGTACTTTCTTAAGGGGGCGTGCCGATCAACAATTATAATAAAACCATCATAAAAGAATTTCCAAGCATTATTAACATCGGATATGAGATTGATTTTCTCCCAATCGAAGAGAAACAGGTTGTGAAAGAAACCTTGCTCCACAAAATGTTTCATATCACGCTTTATGATGACACCCTTTTTAGGTCGATCAGTCCTATATACATTGTAACCATCAATATTAATATCCTTGTTTGGAATGGATTTGGTTAGCCAGGTTTCAGATATCACTATTATATCAGCATCAGTTGAATGTGCCCAAATACGAATCATATCCATTTTAGCATTCAAGCTGCACACATTCAAATGGATGAGACCAAGACCAGACCTCGATTTAAAATCTGCAGGAGTGTTAATATTAACAACAGAATCTGGTCCAGGGTTAGGTTGCACATTTCCTGAAATCAACAATAACAGTACAATTAGACATCTACAGACAGCCGTAGGTGGATTATTTGATGGCTCTCTCTTGGTGTTTAAACCGAATACAAGGTCAGGATCACAGCTAGCAGGAATAATAAAGTTGTCTTGTAGAGCCATGAGGCTCATCAGACGGGCCAAGTCCACAGAAGCGCACTGGACTGATGCGGGGGAGAGGACCAGAGGGAGGGGGATCACCATAAAGCCCAGAGGACTGCAAGAGGAGCACGTTCCCCAGCCTGGTAAAACCGGGGATGAGAGAATTTGACAGGATTTTCCGGTCCCGTGGGGGCTTCCCCCGGTGCCGCTCCAAATTAAAAGGGATAGAACAGCCAAAAGCAAAAACATATTTGAAATCCCGCGAATCGTGGAGAACCCAACCAGAACACACTCCCGAGCTCCATGCCACACGATCAGCTGGGAACGATGGTGTCGTGACGTCACAGGTAAACAGGAAGCCAGACCTGGTGCATCGTTGATTCGAAGTAAAACTATTTGGACCAGCAGAAGTAAACCACACTACTCCATTTACGATTAGGATTTAAACGTAGCAGTTGTAAATTGATAGTGTCAATTTAAATATAATCAGATAAGTTAAGTATAATCACTCAAACGTAACAGACATACGGACACAGAAAGAGACGTGCTGCCATCTTGGATTGACGTGCCTGTTGTCTAACCAAGGTAAAATGAGACACCAAAGCACGGCTGGGCACTTACAAGCAACGGTGCTTTTGAAAACCTTTGGGACACCCGAGTGGATCTACAGCTCAACGAACAAGGGGAACAGGGAAACGGAGCTCCACAACGAAAGGGTGAACAAAAATAGGGAAATGCGGATTTATTGATTATAAATGCTTCGGAAATATTAATATAACTCTGTTGTACTTGACTATGTTAAGGTGATGCAATGCCCGGTTATACTGCGTTTCTGTCTAAATGTATAGTTTCTAGAGCCATGGCGTCATAATGATGGTATTAAGAGGTAGGACTGTGTAGGACATCACTGAAGGCCTAGGTGGGAAATGCACGGCCCGCCACTGGATTACACACACTTACCTCTGAAGTCTTTGGGGATGGACTTGCAGGACTCCACTCCGTTCTTCAGGTAGCGCAGCTTCTCTTTGACAGTCTTCATGTTAATTGTTTTGGAAATGTGCATCTTGTCAACATCTGTATGCAGTTTACCCACCTAACACACACACATGTACAACATTGTTTTCAAACAGTTAACATATGTGCATGATAACCCATTACATTTAAATTCAGAACATTTCAAATAACTTGATTTATGTTCCTTCATATGAGCATATTTATTCCAAAATGTAGTTAGGTCCATATGCTTTTGTTTCTTTTATTTATTATACCCATGACATAAAAATACGAGCTAATTTAATGCAGAATTCTTAGTCTTTGCCGTATTATATTGCTATTTGCCGATGCAACATAGAGTTCAGTTTAACTTCATGTTACTCATGTTTGTAGGCTATTGCTCTGCAACTCTCTCTGTTCTACTGTACCTCTTTGGAGAGTTTCTGTGTTTGGCCGTTGTTTAACTGGCTGTGGATGGCACCGATGTCTGTCTCCAGCTGGCTGAGCTCCTGGCTCAGCAGGTGAAAGGACAAGTCTGTGTACAGGCCCTGGTTGTTCAGGTACTGGTGGGGCTCCAGTCGTTCCGTAACATTCTTAATCACAGCCTGGATCTGAGGAAGACGCTGGTTGGACAACTCCAACTGCAAGAAGGAGACACAGACAGAAACTCCTATCCTGTTTCTTGATAACTGAACCTATTTTCAGGATTCAAGTTCTTCTCCTTTTCATTTGCATTGCACCATCACACAGTCACAAGGCATACAAGTAAGGTAAACTCTAGAGTCTTGAATCATAATGATCAACATTTTTGAATCCCATCAAAATGTCTTATTAAAATAAGTGCTTCTAACCAGTGCAGTATGATTCAGCACCACTGGATCCGTATAATCTATCAAATTAGAGGTTAAATTGGTCTGGACCCAGTCTGAATTAAATACCACACTCACCGCTGTTAAATGATGCTGGTTGACCTTATTCTCACCTTTTCCTGCAGGCTGTTCAAAGATCCTTCACAGGACTGAACCTGCTGCAGCATGGCGTTGTAATTCACAGCAGGGAACGACCACATGTTGGAGTTCACCTCACAAACACATGAGCCATTCTTCTTCTGGCCAGACACATGCTGAGCCTTGCCATCACCCTGCAGTCACGCATATATAAAACACTGATGTTGTATACAGGAGGTTTACAAGGAGAGTAAAAAGACTGCAGTAACAAAAACACAAAAAACAATACAATGTCTTTGGTCATAAAGTGCTTCATCTTCCACTTTAGTTCTACATTTCTAAGAATGGGATATGAAGTGTAACTCACTGATGACAGCAGCAGTAGGAGCAGCAGCAGCATGTTTACAGCCGAAGAGATAAACAGTGGACTGACAAGGGCAGAAGCTGTGAGTATTGAAAACCTTTTCCTGACTTGTGTCTCTTCCCTGATGAGTCACGGCAGAGTCTTAAAACCATTCATATGGATGTGAAACTCTAAAGACGTGAAACTTTGGAGTTTCTCATATTTCCTCACTTCATTCATTCTGTGGTGTTTCCCCTTTCGGAATATCCAGATGGGCGTCAGTGTTAGGTGGTAGGGTTACTTGGGGAGGTGGTTATGTGTGCGTGTTTCAGGCCATTTGGAGCCTAATGAAGTATGTCTGTTGTGAACATTTTTGTAAACATCTTTGGTCTGAAAATATGTCCAGCCTAGGGCTAGGGTTAGGGTTTGGTTAAGAAAGGTCATAGACACTTGAAACCAAGTCCTGCCCCCCCATTTTCAGGCATTGTGAATGCAATGGTGTTACGATTGTCCCTGTGCAACGACAGGAAGTGAGAGTAAAGAGAAGTCAGAGTTAGGTGCTAGGGTTACTTGGGGACGTGAGGGTGGCGGTGATGAACTGTCAGGGCTCGGTGCTGGTGAGAACCCTGCAAGCTGAGTTCCTTCAGTGGACAGTTTTAGTGCTTAGTGCAGAGTGGTCACTTTCTATTCCTCAATCCTGTTTCCACATCCAACAGATACTGATTTTCTTCCAAAGGATGCAGTGACTTGCAGCCTCCATAGACTGTCTGCTGTATCTGAGTGAGCAGTGGGAAAAGCATGTATTTATCTCAGTTTGAGATATGAACTGGTATCTGAGGGCAACATTTGTTTCTGATGATGCACTGCTAAATAGGTAGACATACACTTATAATTTGACTCCCATAAACAAAAATCAGTTTGCTTTTCAGATAAACAGAAATGTATACTGTATAATGTTTTAAGTGCTCTGTCACCATATACCATACAGTTCATAATACCAGTGTTACTTAATGTGTTTTACTCTTTAGCGACCATTATTCCATGTAATTAAGTCCAATCCAAATAAGGTTTGTTCTATAGTTTATCATTATTATAACATTGAAATAGACTGAAGTTAACCGTTACTCAGTACATCCACTTAGGTACTGCACCAGTACACTTTTAAGGAATGTTTAATATACTTACATCTATATTTAATTGTATGCTACTTTATATTTATATCCATATATATATTTATACTCCACTACATTTCAGAAATAAAATGCTTTATTCCCCTCTAACTGTGCATATTTTTCACCCTTGATTTCGGTGCTTACACGGGACTTCCAAAAGGAATATTTTTAGTTTAACCCTTTGATGCACAACATGGGTCCAAATAGACCCGAGTGAGTTTTAATAATAAATTACTTTAATCTTTCAGAATTCCAGGAATTCCTCAATTAACTTGTTGTTGATCATCACAAATTCTTATTTTCATTTTTACTTTCTTACTTTTTGAATAAAAATAATTGAATAAATGAATGAATAAAATAAAATATAACTGATTAAATGAAAATCACATTACAGGGGCAATGGAAAGTGCCACCCAGCTACAGGAGGACACCTGACAGGAGGAACAAGTGAAGAGGAAGATCTGCACAGCTGCCAAAGCCCCAAAAGGTGCAACAGCCCCGTGAAGGAGCACAAACATGTGACTGTCATCTGTGAGGCATGTATGCACTGAGTTGGCAGTTTGCGCTGTACCCATATGTTTTCATTTAATCAGTTTTATTTTATTTTCTTCATTCATGTTACACATTCACCACAGTTCAATACAGTTACACTACAGACACACTAACAGTTCAATAACACAGTGTTATCGGCTGTATGATGTATGTTATGTGTGAGTGTGACAAAAGAAGTTTAGAAGTAAGGAGTTTAGAATCTCCCGAGAAGTAAGGAGTTTAGAATCTCCCGAGAAGTAAGGAGTTTAGAATCTCCCGAGAAGTAAGGAGTTTTAGAATCTCCTGAGAAGTAAGGAGTTTAGAATCTTCTGAGGTAGGAAGCTAGAATCTTCTGAGGTAGGAAGCTAGAATCTTCTGAGGTAGGAAGTTTAGAATCTTCTGAGGTAGGAAGCTAGAATCTTCTGAGGTAGGAAGCTAGAATCTTCTGAGGTAGGAAGTTTAGAATCTTCTGAGAATTTAGTCTAAACAGTGTAGGGAGCTAGAAGCTCCTGAGGTAGGAAGCTAGAATCTTCTGAGGTAGGAAGCTAGAATCTTCTGAGGTAGGAAGTTTAGAATCTTCTGAGAATTTAGTATGGGTGCTAAACAGTGTAGGGAGCTAGAAGCTCCTGAGGGTCCGATCGTTAATGTCATGAGGAAGAAATATGGTGAAGACAGTTTGTCAAATGTATCAATTTGGACGGAAATGCATTTAAAAAGCAAATTAAAAATAAAGGACTTATAAGAGAAAGAGTTTAATGTTTACGTTTAAGTTTCACAAAAGTGCAGAGGCCACAGGGCACAGCTGGAGATGCTGCAGCTGCTGCATGCATTTCTCCCCCTCCCTAGAAGAGGTGTGAAGAGATTTACGAATTGCAGCCGAAAGAGCTTCACTGCAAACATTTATAAATTAGAAGGATGTTTGGATGTGAATGATTGTGAAAAATTGTTTTTTGGTATTGAGAAAGATAAGAAAGACGTAAAAGTCGGATGTTTACCCCTGCGCCACCATATGTCCCTCTCAGTCCCAATCCGCATAACCCATTTAACACACACACTGTCACGGCTTCTTTGTATCCCTCTGTAAAAGGCCGGCGTGATTCCCTCTTGGATGGCTGTCCGTTCCCACCTCTCCCAACTGTGCTATCTGCACCAACTACTCCTCCACCAGGACCGCAACCACAGGCTGCCGCTACACCACAAGAAGCGGAAGGAGAACATCGTATCCTGCCGCTACCAGTGAACAGTAATGACAGAAAGATCGCCATCCTAAGCGAAGCCTTGGACCGAATAAACCTCACCGACGAAGAAGAGCTCCGTAAAAAATTCAGAGCAGAGGCCGACGAAGAGCATGAAAAATACAAATACTATCTTCGATCCCAGAGTAAAGACCTACACAACCAAACAACCATGAATCTCCCCATGATCAAAGTACAGGGACACCTAGGTGCCGCTCTTGTTTTCCGCCCATGGACCGTGGAAGAAATGAAGGCTGTAATCAAAGATCACCTCCCCAACATTGAAGAAAGCGCCTGGTCTCACAAGGACTCACAAGGAGCCCGTGGACGAGGTTTCCAACGGGGCAGAGGAGGATTTCAAGGCAGAGGACGAGGACGTGGAGGGCCTCCACAGAATAACGGTGCCTGTTTCATCTGCAACAAACAAGATCACTGGGTCATAGATTGTCCAGAAAGATGCAACCGACAACAGGTACGCGAACAACAGGAATTCAGTCAGGACTACACAGCTGGAAACTGACGTCAAACAGACATTGGAGAGGTCGGTGGACACAGCCTGACAGGAGAGGAACATGCGCCGCCCGAAGCTACAGAACAGGGAAGTGAAACACACACATACACACAAATTGTCAATGCTATTGAACAGCTGCAGGGAGAAGTTATGAAACCAGTGGGCACATATGTAAAATACAAAATTATTGTATTTTTGGTTGATTCAGATGCCACTCACTCTGTTGTTAAAATTAGTGATCTGCCTGACTGCAAGTTGAGTGGCAGATACATCCATTCTATTGGAGCTGCGGGTGTTACTGTTAAAGAAAGATTCTCCATGCCAGTAAAATGCACAGATATAGGTGATAACAGCCACCCCTTTCCCTCATCTGTTAAACACAGTTTTCTATTATCATCAGTCTGTCCCATAAATTTGATGGGAAGAGATTTGATATTACAGTTTGGTCTCAACCTCATCTCCACCGATGAAGGTTTAGAAGTCAGACGTTCATCTCCCATAATGCTCAACACTGCATTATGGCAACCTGATACATCATTTGTGTATCTTTGGCTCCTAAATTTTCCTGTATCAGAAAAACTGATACATTTGACCCATCAGCGGGTTTTTTCCAATGCTGTATTCATGCCTAATGATCATTTGCATTGTACTGTTCATGTGGCTGAAGGAGGTGCATCTCAATGTTTTCAGCAGGATTTTCTTATGGATGACATTAATGATGAGATAATGTTGAAGACTATGTGGGAGTCAGCTGATGACTGGCAACCCACACACACATCATTTATTATGTACTCTCCCTCTAAAGACGTCTCTAAAATGACATCAACTGTACAGCACACTCCGCTCTGTAATATGCATCGATTCTGAAGACACTCCAGGAGTGCCTCCTACACAATGCAGCCCTACCAACACCTGCAGACGGACCCCTGCACAGCCTCCAGCCCGGAGACACGGTGCTGATCAAGGATTTCCGCAGCAAGAGCTGGAAAACCAGTCGTTGGCAGGGTCCATACCTCATCCTCCTCGTCACCCAGACGGCAATAAAGGTTGCAGAAAGAGCTACTTGGGTCCATGCAAGCCACTGCAAAGCCGTAACAACTCATCAGGAAAAGAACAAAGAAACAGACGACGACAAGTAGTGTGCCAAACTACCACCAGCACCACACCACACACACACACCACACACTTAGCTACTGTTTATAATTTTCTGTGCTGTTGTGTTGTTCCTTTAATCAGAAAACTAGTATTTCCACAGCATTCGTACAGTACACTTCACTCCCAGACAAGGACCAAAAACAACATGAAGATTGTAAATTTCTGTGCGCAGATTCTGAATGTTCAGACACCGAAGTATAATTTTGTTCCTACCTCTCACTAACGCTTATCTACCTCATGGCTCTGTAAATATAAAACCCAGCTAGATTTCCATGACATATTTATGATGTACTTACTTAAAGACTGCAAGGTGCCAGTATGTATTGATGTCCTATGTTACCTATCTATCATTTTATTGAGATTCTTGATGATCAAATATGATCAAAAGAGAGGAATGTAATAGCAATTTAAATGTCTACTGTTTTAATTATATAAGTTTCCTATGTTAAACAAGCCAACTGCCATTTGATGCTAACATAGAAGTGCCGGTCATGTTAATACAAGACAGACGCATCCTGATTAGACTGATACTGAACTAACAAAAGACAGGACCCACCCAAATTTTTTAGCATCCTGATCAAAACAAAAGACAGGACACACCCAAATCTTGATCAAACTATTTAACATACTGAGACAGAATATTGAGTGTATCATCCAATACTCTGTTTACATAACTATTACCTTACAAGCATCAAAGGGCAGTTTCCTCACCTCGTCTCCAAACCAAATTGTATAAAATGCCTATGTGTCTTCTTCCAACCTGTGCCCTTCCATAGACTACGCTGTATTCTGTGAAACTGGTGCCATTTGTGGCAGCAAATAAATGCACAAAGACAACTCTGTCTCTATCACCATGTATTTGATTTTATATACATCTCTCCAGAGTAAAGCAGGAAAACTTCCACAACAGTGACAAATAAAGATTTCAAATATGAAATGTGTTGTTTGGTCCAAACCATCCATCCATCCATCCATCCATCGTCCACCGCTTATCCGGGATCGGGTCGCGGGGGCAGCAGTTCCAGTAAGGAACCCCAATCTTCCCTTCTCCGGGCCACATCCTCCAGCTCCGACTGGGGGATCCTGAGGCGTTCCCAGGCCAGTGAGGAGATATAATCTCTCCACCGAGTCCTGGGTCTTCCCCGGGGTCTCCTCCCAGCTGGACGTGCCTGGAACACCTCCCTAGGGAGGCGCCCAGGTGGCATTTTTACTAGATGGCTCCTTTCAACGTAAAGGAGCAGCGGCTCTACTCTGAGTCTCTCACGGATGGCTGAGCTTCTCACCCTATCTCTAAGGGAGACGCCAGCCACCCGTCTGAGAAAGTCCTTCTCCATAGCTTCTCCGAACTTCTCCCACACCCGCTGCTTTGCCTCTGACACGGCAGAAGCTGCCGCCCTTCTAGTCCTTCGATACCCTGCAACTGTTTCCGGAGTCCTCCCGGATAACATAACCCGGAAGGACTCCTTCTTCAGTCGGACGGCTTCCCTGACCACCGGGGTCCACCACGGTGTTGGAGGGTTACCGCCCCTTGAGGCACCTAAGACCTTGAGACCACAGCTCATCACCGCAGCTTCAGCAATAGAGGTTTTGAACATCGCCCACTCAGGTTCAATGCCCCCAACCTCCACAGGGATGGCTGAAAAGCTCCGCCGGAGGTGTGAGTTAAAGATCCCCAGGACAGGGGCTTCCTCCAGACGTTCCCAGTTCACCCGCACTACCCGTTTGGGTTTACCAGGTCTGTCCAGAGTCTTCCCCGACCCCTTGATCCAACTCACCACCAGATGGTGATCAGTCGACAGCACCACCCCTCTCTTCACCCGAGTGTCCAAAACATGCGGCCTCAGATCAGATGATATGATTACAAAATCGATCATTGACCTTTGGCCTAGGGTGCTCTGGTACCACGTGCACTTATGAGCATCCTTATGTTCGAACATGGTGTTTGTTATGGCCATTCCATGGCTAGCACAGAAGTCCAACAACAAATGACCGTTCGGGTTTAGATCAGGGAGGCCCTTCCTCCCAATCACGCCTCTCCAGGTGTCTCCATCGTTTCCCACGTGTGCGTTGAAGTCTCCCAGCAAGACTACGGAGTCCCCTACTGGAGCCCCCTGCAGGGCTCCATTCAGGGTCTCCAAGAAGGCCGAATACTCAGAACTGCGGTTTGGGGCATAGGCACAAACAACAGTCAGAGTTTTCCCCCCCATAACCCGAAGGCGTAGGGAGGCGACCCTCTCGTCCACCGGGATAAACTCCAACGTAGCGGCGCTCAGCCGGGGGCTAGTGAGTATCCCCACCCCGGCCCGACGCCTCACACCTTGGGCAACTCCGGAGAAGAATAGAGTCCAACCCCTATCCAGGAGTACGGTTCCAGAGCCAAGACTGTGCGTGGAGGTAAGCCCCACCAGATCCAACTGGTAGCGATCCACCTCCCACACTAGTTCCGGCTCCTTCCCCCACAGAGAGGTGACGTTCCACGTCCCCAGAGCCAGCCTCTGCTGCCCGGGTCTGGTCCGTCGAGGTCCCTGACCATCACTGCCACCCATGTGACAGCGCACCCGACCCCAGCGGTTTTTCCCATGAGTGGTGGGCCCACAGGATGGATGGATGGGAGGCACCACGTAGCTTCTTCGGGCTGTGCCCGACCGGGCTCCGTGGCAAACCCGGCCACCATGCGCTCGCTGTCGGGCCCTCCCTCTGGGCCTGGCTCCAGACGGGGGCCCCGGGCTTCCTCCGGGCAGGGTCTCTCCTTTCCTTTCCCTTTCTTTCATGAAGTCGTTTTTTAACCATTCTTAGTCTGGCCCCTCACCTGAGACCAATTTGCCTTGGGAGACCCTACCAGGAGCACTAGGCTCCAGACAACACAGCTCTCAGGTTCATAGGGACACACAAACCTCTCCACCACGATAAGGTGATGGTTCCCAGAGAGGTCCAAACCACTGCTATAATAATTATTTTTAACAACATTATTATTAGTATAGTTTTATAGTACTTTTTTTCATTGTTATCACACTTTACACACACGGGTCATTTTAGCCCCGTGTGTGTAAACCTGATGTAGTGATACAAAAACTATTTTAGTTGATAAATTAAGAAAGGGAGAATGAAAATAATGATTTGTGGTCATCAAAAACACGATATTTAATGAATATTTGGAATATTAATTGATTAAATAAATTGATTGATTTCCAAAAATATAGCAAAGAAACACTCAGCCATGCATGAGATAACATAGGAAACGAATACGGGTCCGTTTGGACCCGTGTTGCGCATTAGAAGGGGTTTGCATAGCTTAAGTGTCAAAGGGTTAAAGAAAATAGCAACATCTGTCAGAATTTCTGGAGTTTTCCCTTCATCATATACTGTGTTGTTCTGTGTTGCTGCAATCCCAACCACAAGGAGGAAGTGATCACATTCTGAAGGAAACATGACACATGGCACACACACACTAAACACACATGCACATTCACTCACATGCAGTGGTCAGTGGGAGTGTTCGCAAGTTGGAAGCGGCAGCTACAGTCAGACACACTGTCATAATCAACTGTGTTCAACAACTGTTTTATTTAGCTGTGCTCTCTGATCCGCCATGAAGCTGTATGAGATCGTTCCACTGTGTGCTCTGTTCACCCTCACCCAACAGGCAAGCAAACACTGGGAACAGTGATTACTTCATGGTTACTTCATTTTGTATTTATTTGTAACATATCACGTTTAATATCTTTGATTGCAGGCAGCTTTGCGTGATGAGTGTTCGTGTGAGTTGATTAATTCAGAGAAGGCATTCCCTCATGACAAACTCAGCGCCGTGGAGGACTCTGTATCAAAATGCAACAGCAACATCACCCCGCAGAAGGTACAGTAAGTAGTTGGGTTATTCTCTAAACCAGACTGCCCTCCGCAGCTGAAAAACTGTCCAAGAAAATATAAAAGTTTTTTATGTTTTTAACTCCTGTAAGACTCCTGTATATATGCATTCAAGTCCTGAGTGATGTGTGAGCACAGTGTGGACCTGCTCTGCCTGCAGACTCTGGAGCTGGAGAGTCTGCTGCTGGGTTTGGCGCATCGTCTGCCAAAGCTACAGGAAGACGTGTCCATGCTGGAGAAGGAGGATGATGGAGAGCTCTATGCAGTTATCAGCCTGCAGGTGATAGAGAATGAACTGATGGAGATCAAGCAGCTCATCGACAGGCTCAACAGCAGCACCCTAGGACACGAGCGACTAACTGCTGACACTGCTAAACAGGTAGATTCATACAGAGAGCTCATCATTCAAGAAGGCAGCATCTGTGTCAAGTCTGCTCAAAATGTAGATAGATTTTTGGGATCTATTTGCTTTCCTCCATCTGGTGGTATAGAGAGGGCCACTGGCAGGCAGGTTTATAATCACACCAAAAAGTACACATCGTAACTTTAATGTATTCTACATCAAAATGTAATCTAAAATATAAAGAAAAATAGTACAGCAGTAAAAGTGTACAGATGCAGAGCCCCGTGTTGACTTTGAATCCCTCACTTAGAGATCATCATGTTGGAATGGGAACCACTCTCAGCTTGCATTTTCAACAGGAACTTCAAAATCTTTATATGTATATAATATATATGTGTATATATATAACATCTAACATTTATTTTGGAAAAACTGATTCATATAGTAGCAGAATTATCAAGATAACAAACATATTGTTTGTGAGTTTGTTGCTAAGGTTTATAATAGATAGCTGAAATGTATATCAATGTATAAGCCTGTTTCTGTGACATTGCATTCTAGGGCAATCATCTTTGTAAGAATAAACAAATATTGGGATGTCTGTTGTGCTTCTCAGCTGGAGGACCTGAAAGCAGAGATGCAGGAGATGGAGACGTACGACACCATGCAGGTGGTAAAGACACAACAAGTCAACCAACTTCTGAAGAAAGACCTGGACCAGTGCAGGACTCAACCTGACCCTGCACACCAGTCCACAAAGCCTCCACGTGGTATGTGCCAAAACCACAATGAGCAGGGAGATTTATTTTCTCCTTCCACTAGAGGCCACCAGATTAAATATTAGTGTAGCAATTGCTTTCTTCTGTATAGTTCACTTATGATACATTCTGCAATGTCACATCTTCAACCCAGAAACAGATTGGGCTCATAGGGTTTATAATAAGTTGTTTGATATTTAACCTGGCAAATTTACACCCAACATCAGAGGCCATTGTGGTTCTCTGTCCAGAGTGTCTGCACAAGAAAGTGACACTTCACATGAGGTGGCTCCCAGCTGTGAAGCATACTCAGAGTAATGTAGGGTATAAATGAGGCTCTCAGATCTAATCACCACAATTAGGAGGTAATTACCAACCCGTGGACGCCTCACTCAACCAGCTGTTCTTATTTAGTACAATTTCTTTCTCTCTCTTTCATTTCATATTTTCCCCTTAGGTAACTGCCCCCACGGTCAATTTCTGAACATTACGGGGCCGATTGTGTACACAGCAGGAGAGTACCCTGGCTCCTACAAGTATGGATCCTGGGGTCGAGATCCCAAACCACAGGCGGGGAAGGAGAGCTGGCATTGGCTGGTAATGTTGACCTCCAGCAACCAATTCTCCAACTACGTCCGTCTCTACTCCAGCCTGAGCGCTCTCATTGTTGGGGTGAGCACACCAGGTAAAGAACTCCTGTGTTATAGTAGTTAATGTTAGAAATGTACTACCTTTCAGCTCACTTGTGCAATAGATACTTCTACTTCTACTAGTAATTAGGATGGTGTATGTGGGTTGATTCAAAATAAACTACAGTGTGTGTTGAAGGTAATGAAAACACGTCACCCAGTGCGACAGTGTGGTGTTTTAATAGATTTTGGATAACAATAGAGCTCTAAACTTACAAGGATCAATCAATTTATTGATATTAACTCTTGTGCTGTCTTAACGTCCTGTATACGTCCCCTTGTCCTAAGGGTAAAACATTACCCGCCTCCACTAAACCTCAAAGCACAAAGCAGCTTCATTGAATTTTCAACCGAAAATCTATTTTGCATGAAGAAACAACCTGTAATTCCTGTAATAACCTCGCTTGATAAATGTCTTAGTTTTCCCCTTTTCACATTGCAAAAAGACTGCATTTTATTAGTGGATACCACTCGTTTCTCTTTTACAGCACACTTGTTTTAATGGTTTTCTTTACTAAAGTAGAGGAATATTATTATCATTTAATTTTCTAGCTTTAGATAGTACTTATGTAGCCTAAGAAAGTAAATGTTTTGAATCAAACAGAAACAACAGAAGTGAAATTATTTTGTACTGTACAGAAACAATTGAACTGCAAATTAGTAGATTTTCAAGAATTTAATGGGTGAGTAATGATGCACCTTCCCAAATAAGTTGCTGTTTTTCTGAGATCAATCAGTGGCAGGAATAATCATTTTGTCTCTGTCTGTCAGTCTGTCTGTCTGTCTGTCTGTGTGTCTGTCTGTCTGTCTGTGTGTCTGTCAGTCTGTCTGTCTGTCTGTCTGTATGTCTGTCTGTCACTGTAATTTTAACTGCCCGGTCAAAAATGACCCAAAGGCAATCTGTGTACCCTGGTGGTGTACAGCTCCCATGAAACTATAAACAAAAATAATTTTTCACTTTTTCTAATTTTGGGCTCACATTAGGAAAAGTCATCAAATTTCAAGTTGAAAAAAGGTTGTTTAGGGTTTTGTTCTCTGGTGCTAAACATCGCGGGGGTCATTTTTGACTCTAAGAAAACACAAGGGTTAAGAAGCACCCAAAATACTATATCTTTGACAAATTATAACTATACTTACTTATGATTATATTTGCTTCTTCTTCTTCTTCTTCTTCTTCTTCTTCTTCTTCTTCTTCTTCTTCTTCTTCTTCTTCTTCTTCTGCTTCTTCTTCCAGGTAATGTCTTGATCAGCCCTTCTAACCCAACCACCAACACCATCCAGGGTCCAAATGTTGTGCTGTACGGAGAGGCCTTGTACTACAACTGTTACAACCAAGATGCTGTATGTCGATTCAACCTCACCACCAAAACTATTACCTCCTTACAACTACCCAAAGGAACCAGGTTCGCTGCTCGACTTTGTCTTTAAGAGTATTATCTGAATGGGTGTTGTTATGTTTCTACAAACAAGAAAAAGTCATAAAATCTTCCATGTTTGCATGACAATGTTGAATTCTGTAGTTTGTAAGAACAACAAAACAGGGATGTAAACAATGGAATGTATGATGATGGAATGTATCAACCTGTGCTATTTGTAAAATTCTGAATGTGCAAGCAAAACATATAGGATTTCAAGAAAACTAAGACACTGACACATTGCTCTAAAAATGAAACATCAATTAATGTTTTTTTTTTCAGGTTTAACTCAAAGGGTAACTTCTGCCACCTTGATGGATGCTACCCGTTCACTGATCTGGACCTGGCGACAGATGAGTCAGGCGTCTGGGTGATCTATACCACTACCCAGGACTTTGGCAACCTGGTGCTGTCCAAGGTGGAGGAGGGTGAACCGCTGAGGCTCGGCCAAACCTGGCACACCTCAGTCTACAAACAGGGGGTGACCAACACTTTCATGGCCTGCGGTGTGCTCTTTGCGACACGATACGTCAACAAAGACGTGGAGGAGATCTTCTATTTGTTTGACACCATAACAGGCAAGCAAAGGTTCAACGTTGGGGTCTTCATCAACAAGATGTCTCCCAACATTCATGCCCTGAACTACAGCCCAGTAGACCAGATGCTACATGCTTACTGTGACTCCTTCATGGTCTCCTATAAGGTTTTGTTTGAGTAAATTGATAATGCTAAGCATTTTCCATAAAAATAGTGACCAGCACAAAAAGATAAAGGTGATTCCGTACTAAAGACCATCAAAAAGCATTGGGGTGTGTGAAATGACCTAAATGTAAATGTAAATGTAAATGTACATGGTAAATTTGATATAATGTACATTTGCACTCCAAAACTCAGTTCTCTCTGTAGCGCAGTAGTATGAACTGTGGTGGACATTATAAATAAAGGTCCTGAAACAATAAGTCTTGGTTTTTTTTACAAACCTTTACAAAGGGGTTCAATCACACAGCATGTTTCTGCAATGACTGACAAAAGGGGAACAATATTAACTCAGCTTATGCCCTGCCATTACAGACCGGTTGCAGCTGCACAGATGTGAGACTCAAAACCTGTCTTAGTGGTTCTGGGACCCATTTACAGTGTGTACAGCTCTCTCAGCTACCTTAACTGGTGTCTGCATGGTTAGCAATACATGGAATGACCCAGTCCACCTTTTGGATCTTTAGCGGTCTGCCAAACAAGATTTCAAATGGACTAAGGCCATTCCTGCTTCTTACCCTTGCCTTCCCCTTTGCATTAAGAGAATGGGGAGAGCCTTTGTCCATGATAGACCTGTTTCATCACAACATTTTGGTAGTTTGATTTTTAATGTGCCGTTTCCTCTTCCAACAACGCCACCACTCACTTGGTGATGAGTGCAGTGTTGTCTCATAGTAATGCCTAGATACTTACCAACTTGTTTAAGTGGTGGCACAAGCGGTGTTGCGATGTCACTGCTGATTTTAGCAGGCATCTTTACCATGTACAGTAAATGGATGGCAAATGGACTGCATTTATACAGCGCTTTTCCAATCTTTGTGATCACTCAAAGCGCTTTACAACACGTCAGAATTCACACACTCACACACATTAATACAGAGTCAGAGGCTCCATACAAGGTGCACAGCAGCTCGTCAGTAGCTGTGCCATGTATGGATGAGAAGTCCTGAAACAATATGTCTGTTAATTACAAACCTTTGTAAAGGGGTTCAATCACACAGATCGGTCTGCAATAACTGACATAAGCTGCATAAAAGTGAGAGACAGAACCAGTAAATCAGACTTGTTTCTGGAATCAAATAAGAGTCATATGTCAGTGTTTTTCCATTGTTGAGAAGTTGCTTTACATAACAGTTGTCAGTTCTTGTCACGCACATAGAAATGCACATTTTCATTACAGTGTGGTAACATTACATTAGGATTTTCCAGAATCAAACTGTTTGCATAAGGTGAGGAAGAGATGCTAACCATATGATGTTCATAAATGATTTAAAGTTTGAAGTTCAGCTGTACGCTCATGTGTGTAGCAGTTGCTCTCTTTGAGGGGTGGCATCTGTCTGGTAAATAATATGAATCTCAGATATACATCAAGAAACTGTGATTTTGTCACAGCAGAGTTGAGAGCTGTGCTGCTCACCATACTGTATATTAAAAACATGTTAACATAATGATGTCAAATGATCAAACGACTCCATAAAACTTCAGACATAAAGTCTTTATTTCTTACTTGTTACTTTATCAGTACATGGACAGACACAGCTTACTTTTTATATTTATTTGTATGTAATATATTTAAACCTTACATTACATGACAGAAAAGTAGGTAAGAGTCCTTATACTGAACAGAAACAACTCATAGGAAGACTTCCACAATATGAAACAACCAAACGAGAAAAAAAGAACTTATTGCTCAATACAAATCAATCATAATGGCAGTATGAAGAAGAAGAAGAAGAAGAAGAAGAAGAAGAAGAAGAAGAAGAAGAAGAAGAAGAAGAAGAAGAAGAAGAAGAAGAAGAAGAAGAAGAAGAAGAATAGTAGTAGAACACATGAACCAATATCCTTATACGAAGATGAGGTTTTCTTCATAATACAGTAGTGTTAGAGTGTTCGGTTTGGGTTACTTGCTCTATAAATAAAAAAATATCTACAAGTGCAAGGAGGACCAAGGTCTATACAACGTGATCAATCGCCATCGTACAGGACCTGTCAACTTTCACAAATGTCTTCTGAACTTCACTATTTATAGACCTTGTGGGGGAGCAGGAAGGATATGGGTTTTCATATACAGGGTTAAATGTCAAAGATGTGCGGCAGGGATAGAAGTGCAAACTATAGTGAGGGGTTCTGAGAGGCGTAGGTTGACAATACTGTACAGCACTTCAAAAAAGGACAAATTACATTTAGGATCCCCTCAGGCAATTTGGGAAACATTGTATAGGAGGAAACAAGTGTAGATGGCAGAAAATAGCTTAGTAAAGAGAGAAAACAGCGAAAGATGGCCGTATACTCCGCTACATGCAAACTTCAGTGTTCAAGAAGTTCCTCCATGAGGCTCTGCAAGGAGTTACTGAGGTGTTTGATCTGACTGTCTTATATATTCTGATAGTCTCTCCTCTACATAACAGGATTGTTTTCAAACTATTTCATTGATTGGATTTTTTAAACAATTCAACAATAATCTCTTCAGCTTAGTCAAAATCACATTCGTTTTCCTTTAACATTCATTCATTCACAATTTTTCAGATCAGAATCTCTCTCTATGTTTTGGTAACAATCCCTTTTCTTTGCTTGAAAACACAACAACATATTGCTGGACTCTATGGCCCCCTGGTGCTCAGACACACAACTAACACTACCAACATTTTAAAAAGTGACTTCAGCTGATAGCCCTTTAGGGTGCGACTGGGTTTGCCTGTGAGAGCTGGGGCACCATGTCATTTTTAGGGGCAAGGGGTTATTTTTTAAGGTTGCTGGGGGTTGCCCTACATTCTGAGCTTGGCACCAAAATGGCACCAAAAAAGCCCCACCCCTTACAGGCTACCTCAGGAAAGCGCACACCTCAGCAATTTGGAAGCTACGCCCCACATGACAGGGGACCAAAGGGTGTTTTGTAAAACTTGAAACAGGAGAAGGTGACTGTGGTACATAAATACTGTACATTACTAAGCCATAAAATCCAGGGGACCCTATCTCTGATCACTATTGACACGGTGGTCCAGTGTTAAGCAGATAACAGCACACAGCTTCACTAGTCTAAAACTAAATGCATATACATGTGCCTTACTGGTTAGATTATGGCTACACTTCACATCAAAACACACTGAGCATATAGAAATGGATTCCTTCTTTGTGTACATTTTGTGTATTAATGTTTTATACTTTGGCTTAATTCCCTTACATACCAAAGCCCACACAGGTTTCATTTGAGAATGTGTGTGGAAATGAGTGTGTGCATGTTTGTGGTTGTGGATACTGTGTGTGTGCCGGGGTGGGTAGCTTTGGTATATCTACGGAGAGTGGCTTGGCGCTGTAAGAGAAGGCTGCTGCAAGTTCTTTGGTGGTGACCCGAGCTTGTTGGGTCGGCCCGGTCCTGCCTCGACCCCCCTGGTCTAGTTTGTCTGGGTCAGAGTGTGATTGTCAAGTTAGAGACCACAAAGAGCCGACTACGACCAGAGCCGCCATGCACTGGAGTTAAAGAATGATAATGGCATCTATGGCCCTATTTAACTATTCACATGTACTGTAAGCTGCTAATTAGCTAATAAGAATGCCCTAATACTAGATACTACTCAGAAATTACAATGCTCTAGGATAACTTTCACGTTGACATGCATATACATGTTAATACATATTTAATCTAGCCTATATTCATGTAGTGGATTGGCTCAGAAATGTGAGATGACACACATCTTAAAGCTGCACTCAGCAACATTGCACTAATGATTTGATTTGAAGCAGCCAGGCCTGTCTGTGATGCTCCACACAGCATCAGACCAAACGGAATAGAGTTTGTTATAGATCACTTTTTAAGTGCTTCTTAGGAGACAGTTTGGTTTGGATTCCTCTCTTCATGGGCAGTGACACAACAAAGTGACATAATAAATAAAACAAGTGATTACATTGTAAGAATCCTGATTAGCGTGAAAAGGATAATCTTGCGATGCATTGCTCATTTTGCAATTTCTGCTCACTTGTTGATCAAGAGCTTCATAGTAGCTTTGCCACTGCATTTGCTACATTGGATTGTATATTAATGTCAATCATTTGATGCTTATTTGAAACTAAACAATTGATTTTCCCGAGTGGTTCACAAATCACAGATTGTCATTGTGCTCAAAATCAAGATTATTCAAATACAAGTCTGGTTTTATTTTGGTCATATCACGTACAGATTATCATGGTATCAGCAATAAAAGTAGATGAAGCTGCACATTTGTGTCAGCTAAACTCCCTGGTGGTGTACTGTCTCAGTGCGCTTACGACTGGTCGGCTAAAACGCATGTATGCTGATGATATCACTTAAATCATTAAGTGTGGTTTACAAGTTTGAAATAAAATGTTATGGCGTGCAGCTTTAAAATCAGCGTGATAAACTCTAGCTATGATATAAGACTAATAAAAGCTAACAAAGCACTACAGGTGCACCCGGCTACGATAGGCTGTGTCCTGTTGTCTGTCAAATTCTGGACACACCCTCTAACACTCAGTCACTCATAGAGAGAAATAACCATTGGTTACAAACAGCACAGAGAGAAATACAAACTGTTTGTCCATACAACAACAAAAGAACACACTGCTTGCAAAATATTGATGCATAACGCTTTTTCATTAGGGTACCTTCTAAATGTTCTGGTTTCCTTTGCTAAATCCTGCACTTTCACCTTCTCTATCGAATTTCCATTTTACATTATAAACAGCAGCTCATAACTTATACTGCTTTGTGAACTGTTGACAGACTGGGTTAAATCTTTTTTGTGGAGGGGTGGTGGGGGTGCAGGCAAAGAATGAGGAGACAGCTAGAAAACACAAGAATGACACTGCAAGAACAAAAACAGTTGCCTAAATCTTTAACTGCGGGGTGATAAGGGTGGGGATGAGGTGGATATTAAAAGGTGTGGTTGGGATATTTAGTAGCAACACATATGGTATTTTACAGTGGAGGAAGGAAGAAGATGGCTGACACGGGATCTGGAGGAGATAGATGAAGACAGAGAGATGTCTCTACCTTGTTCATGAACTTTCCTTTCTGTTGCTGTCTCGTTCTACCATCCACCATGTTTGACTACAGAGAGCGAATCCAACTTTAAATCCTTTGCATTTTCCTTATACCCCCACCCCCGTCTCTTTCTCTCTCCATCCCTCTACCCCTCCCACCCTCTTTATATGGCTGGCTGACTCCTCAGCAGGACACCTCCATGGTGTGGGTGACGGTGCCGACTCCCTCGGTGCTGTCAGAATGGGTGCAGGCCCGAGAGCGGGACCCGTCTATGGAGCTGGCGCTGGTCAGGGAGGCCGTCCTGGAACGAGCCAGGCGGGTCATACTGGCAGAGGGCACTGGGAGGAAGGTGAGGGGTAGGGAAAAAAAATATTCAGCATTCCATTGTGGAAAACAATTTGTGTGCTCAGTTGATTCTGTGGACATATTGGGAGTACATGCTAATGTGGACAACTGGAGAATATCCCTGTAGCTGGTGAGAAAAGGCACCATGCACTTTGTGCTATATAAAGCTCTGCTTTATTATTATTGAATTGTATTACATAAGTTATTATTATTAATCAATTAACGAATAGGCTTATAACATTTGGTCAAGTAAGCTTTGAATTGAGATTGTTTCTGAATAAGTTAAGCTTGAGTCTTACCAAAATTATAATAATTCAGAATAAAAGGTAGGATTCCTGCATTAGTCCAATAATTATTTGTGTTGGTAGGTACGTTTAAATCAGTGGTTAATAAACAATTAAATGGCCACCCTACCTTAAAGCTGCATTCATTGGTTTAGTATTCCTTTGTAGTCATGCTTCTGTCTGTTTTACTAGTTACAGAAGGTGTTTTGTCATTTGGGGATTCTAGGGAAGTGCACTGTGTGGGCCAGAAAACCAAAACAAAGAGCTACCAGAGGCTAAAAAGAAGCCCTTTCACTTGACACACAGTCATTTGATTCATTGTTAATAAACAATGAATGAGATTTGAGCCCAGAGCCCTGGAGGACACATTTGAGTCCACTTTTAATGTTTCATATTGCATGCTGTGTTCATGTAGTTTAGGCTAAGCAGTTTAGCGAATAATCAGCATAACCCTAACCCCAAACACAATATTAGTTTTAAAATTGTGTTCAGTCAGCAGTTTATGTAGTTTTAGTTTCATAGTTCTCATTTGATTACAGAAACTGGATTTAGTGTTCTGTTGGCCATTCTCTTTTAAAGCCTAAACT